>NC_064755.1:36021558-36309058 GCF_011397635.1 Epinephelus fuscoguttatus | reverse complement strand
TTTTTAATAGCATACTATTTTACGATTTTTTTTTAATCACATGAAATTTTTATCGCATACTATACAATATCAAATTTTTAACATTTTTTAATGACATGGCATGATTTTTTGTAAACATTTATACTTAGACATTTTCATGACATACTATCACCTTTTCATGGCCATAGTATAATGTTTTTTTTTCCCAATAAAAATTTATATGACCTACTATACTGTGACATTTTGTATGTCTGTTACATTTATAAGGCATACTTTATTATGAAAACGTTTGAGACACACTATACTACTAATTTAAAAAAATGAGGTGCTTTACTCACTTTTGAAATTTTTTGACATACTAACTTTGACATTTTCTGGTAATTTTAATGGCATACTAGTATGACCTCTTATAGAAACATTTATATGACCTACTATACTATGACATTTTGCATGTCATATGAAACTTACATTTTTAAGGCATACTTAATTATGAACATTTGAGACATAAGTTTATTTTGTTTATAAAATATTTTAACATACTATACTCACTTTCTTTTGTTTTGTGACATGAGTTTTTTTTTTAATAAAATGTGTGCTTTATTTTGAAATTTGATACTATACTGACCCTTTTTCTTTTTAAATAAAAATGTACATGACATGCTATGCCATTTCTTTATGGTTTACTATTACTTTTTCATTACTTTTTTCTCTTAAAAATAAAATTTATGACATGCTTTTATACTATGACATTTTTATGGCACACTTTACTATGACTGACATTTATTGATGGCATACTAAAAAAAATGTACCATAAATGTCATAGCAGTATGTAAGAAAAACTGTACATATAGTACGCTGTAAGAAAGTGAGTATGGTATGTAAAAATATTTTATTTAAAAAAAAAACATAGTATGTCACAAAATTTTTCATGATAAAGTATGCCTTAAAAATGTAATAGTTTAGGGGCGTCGGTGGCTTAGTGGACAGAGCAGGCGCCCCATGTATAAGGCTGTTGCCGCAGCATGCTGTAAAAAGTATGTAAACACATTTTATACAAAAAAAAAAATACTTATGTCACAAAAATGTTCATAATGAAGTATGACATACAAAATAACGTAGTATAGCATGCCATATACATTTTTAAGGCATACTTTATTATGAATGTGACCTACTTCTATATAATATTTTACATAAATATTTTTACATACCATATCCACTTTCTTACTGCATACTATAGTGTGTTTTAATTTTATTTACATACTGCTGTGACATTTTCTAATGTTTATTAACATACAATAGTATGACTTTTCTTTAGGACGTTTTTATGGCATACTTTACTGTTACATTTTTTAATGATTGTTTATGGTATGCTATACTATTATTTATATGGTATCGTATAAGGCTGGGCAATCATACGATCTCAATTTGGGATCGTGATAAAATTTTGATCAATCTCAATTATCAGCATGGGACGTTTTGAATCGATGTCACATAACTAAAGTAAGCGCAACAACAGCATATCAGAGTCTGCTGGCTACCATATGCCATGCAGGCAGGATACGCCCACTTCTCATTGTAAGCGTGGCTACAGTTGTGATGGGTGGTAAACAGAGAAGTTGGAAAAAGGAGAAAAAATGAGTGAAACTGAAATCGAGGACGGCTAAAATAATGCAGAACGTGAAAGCGACATCACTATATCAACTGAAGATATTGTTGGAAAAAAGAGATAACGCGACGTCAGTTGTGTGGAAGTGGTTTGGATAACGTTACCTCAAAAGTAACGAGGAGCATAGAAGCCGGTCTGCAAAATATGCCGGCGGTTGGTACCAACCAGGTCGGGAAACACCACAAACCTTTTCAATCACCTGAGACAGCACCATCCCAGTGACCACACAGAGTGTCTAACTATGTGGCCTCAAATTGCCCCGACTCCACACACAGCCTAGCAAGACCTCTTCATCTGCTGTTACCGTCGCTAGCGGCAGCTTAGCAAAACAACAGTCTATCCAGTCGTGTTTTGCAGCCATTACCCCATATGAGAAGCATTCAAAGCGGTAAGTTTATATACAATGTTTCAATAAGTTAAAGCTTTTATTTGACACTGCTTCTCGTTCTTTGAGTTTACATATGGCTAAAGGGGAAAAAACAACAGTAAACGGACAGCATGATTAGTGTTGCGTCCAAGGTCCCCCCAAAAAACGGGAGGAAAAAAAAGGCTGAATATTATTCTTTTTTTTCCACAATCGAATCCCAAGGTTTTTTTGGAAGGTCTTTAAAAAGTTATTGAAATTAACCTCAGGATTCCTGCATATACCCTGTAAAAACATTTTGTTCTCAATATTGGAAAAGCATATTATTTAGTGTTTTATGTTATTAAACTTTTATTAAGTTTCAATGAATCTCGTTTCTTCAAGCTCCAATCAGGATGCTCCCCGAACTGGCAGAATCAGCAAAAACTACATATCGTGACATTTTTGGCCATATCGCATGCTATACTGTTATTTTGCATGTCATACTAAACTATTACATTTTTAAGACATACTTTATCATGTAAACTTTTGACATACAAATTTTGTTTGTTTTTTTTTAAGTGTTTGCATACCATTCACTTTTTACAGCATGCTTTTTTTTCCCCCACATGCTTTACTATGACTTTTATGGCATGCCATAGTATGACTCTTATTTTTATTATTATTATTTTTTTTAATAAAAATGTATATTTGTATTACTTACAAACCCAATATCTAAAGAATGCCATGAGTAAATTTCAAATTTGGCACATACTTCCACTTGGACTCAAGGATGAACTGCTTAAAGTTTGGTGGTCAAGGTCACTGTGACCTTGTCTGTCTTATTCTTGTAAAAGCCATATTTCAAGAAAACATTGAGGGATTTTTTTTTTTTTAATTTTTGTTGTCAATCATCAAGGTCAAACTGACCATGTGTCCATCTTATTCTCTTCAAAGTAGTGTCTCAAGAAGGCCTTGAGAGAATTTAAGTGAAAATTTGTGCCAAATTTGAGAAATCAACGATGAACTGATTACATTTTGGTGGTCAAAACTTATCACTTCGTTATTAAGTTCAAGTGGACATAAATCAACTGGATACAATTTGCTGCAATAAATATGATTGAGGTGAGATGAACAGACTGAAAACATCTTATTAGATAACACAGATGTTGAATTAAGTCTTCCTTGTGGGACTCAATTTACAGCTTAAAAGGTAATAAATCGCAATATATTCTAATATTTGTTTTCACAATACTAGGCATATCACAACATGTTTAAATTTGCAATGATGCTGTATTGTGACGCACACCCTGAGTATATAGTAGCCTGTTAACAAAGTTTAAGTGTGTGTGTTACTGGTTCACATGTATTACCAATATTACTCTTTGTACTAAACCTTGCACTGGGTTAGTCACCAAATTCATTCTCTTGAGGTGTTCCCACCCTGTCTATCTAAAATATGTTGTGTTACTACTATCAATACATTAGATGTAAGTTCAGTTCAGGCATGTTTCTAATGTAACCAGCTGGAAACTCACATGAGGTCTTTAAATCAATGGGAGGGGCATTGAAGGTATTCAATTTAACTTGAGGATCCCAGCATACACCCTGACTTAACCCTAGATGGAAACATTTTGTCAGACTGGATTGGTATTGTGTTTACCTTTTGGGCCTCTGCGTTGTACTTGTTGAGAAGGGCCTGAACCCGGCTTCCATAGTCTGGATGGACTGCTTTCAAGTTCTCAACCTGCATGAAGAACCAGACAATGAGACTTAATGGCCCTTTGCATATTTTCTCAATCAGCTTCTTACCATAAGAAAACTAGTATCTGCCAAAGTTAGAGCCATTTTGTTACTTCTCATGAGAGATTTCTGTTTTTCTTTTATTCTCTGTGGTCCTCCTGCTGGTTTAAAGTGGGCTGGGCTCTTTCAGAAAAAGGTGATGCCAGGATTTAGCAACATTTGATGACAGGAAGTTGGTTGTTTGGACTGTGTGGGTGTGATCTGATCAAATTACAGGGTTCCTACACATTTGGAATTTCAAAATTCCATACTTTCCCATACCCTAATTTCCAGACTTCTGTTTTTTTTTTTGTTGTTTTTCAAAGAATATGCGACATCTGAGTAAATATATCAGTGTATCATATTTCACATCATATTTAATTATTCTTAATAGGCGCTTGTAGCCAAGTACCATAATGGTGTGCAAATAAAAACTCAGGTAAGTTCAATGTCTGGGCTGAGGCAAAAAGGTTGGGACTCTGGGTGCAAGCGATGCAGTAACAAGACGTCAGTGTTTTTTCCTTTCATGTGGCTCAGAATCGCTTTCTCCCCCGTGTTGGCGATGTCAAACGATTTCACACAAAGCTTGCATCTAGCTCTGTGTGTGAATTGGGAATCCTTGGCCAACCAGTATTTATATACGGCATTGTCAAGCCATCCATCCAAAAACTTGCATCTACCCATTGTGAACCACGTGAAACTCGTCTTCTTGTCAAAGGTGCAGTGTTGGAGTGAAACTTGATACCTGGGGGGCTGGAGGAGGGTCATGGGGCAGCGGACTGGACATACCACTCGTCAATCAGGTAAAAAGGGCGGTATGTTTTCTGAGACATTTGCTCTCACACAAACTGTGCTTGGCCCGGCATAAAACACGATCTGGATTGATTAAATTATTTTTGGAAATACCTAATTTTCTATTTTAGAAAACAATGTTTTAGAACAGTGGTAATAGTCTGGAAACATAAATATTATTCCATAATTTATTTTTCATTTTCCATACTTTTTAATACCTGGAAATTGATCAAATTTATTTCCATACTTGCGTAGGAACCCTGAAATTAGCAGTTTTTAATGGTTAAACTACTGAAAAATACATATGTCCAGGTATTATTATTATTATTTGCTAACTGATGGCTTTAATAATTCTTAAGTGTTGCTCTGTAACAGATAACTACAAATGCAACCAAGTTTTCAGGGGTTTTAAAACTTGTAGGTTGACATGATTTCTAACATTTGGTGGATCATTTTTCTGCAAAGTGAAACACAGTAATGGGACCACAGAGCACAATGACGCACAGGCTCTTCACAGGAAATTTTACCCACTTCTACATAAAGCCACAGGGGGGTTGGGGTTGGTTATGCTGTGGTCTGTCAACAGTAAGGACATGTGAGGAAGGCATGACAGAAAAAAAACCTGATACTCATTTTAACATCTCTGCTAGTTTACTGTGTGCTACTATATTGAATCTGAACCAGATTTGGTAACTGTGCTTCTGTTGAAACATTTGCTTTAAAACACTTTTTCTATCACAGCAATACAGACGCTACTCCAAACTTTCCATGTCGCTCTGCCCTGACTACTTCCATCCATTTGAAAAGCTGATTCAATGCAGTGACCTGATTGAAAACTATAGTAATGTATGTATTAGAATGAACCTATGTATGCCGACTTTCGCCAACCCACCAGGGACAAAACCAAACTCATATACAGTATATAGAGTATTATATAATACTACACTATATATTGCTAATCCTACTTGTACAATATAAACAACCAAACTTTTGCAGTTGTCTAAGAAATGCTCACTGTTGTGAGAATGAGATTAAAGATCAGTGAAGACTGATTTAGTTACTCTGTGCCATGCTTGTGGAACAAATTACCATTGGATCTAAGGTGTTCCCAACCCACCCCCATTATTTTGTGCTGCCCTCCAGTGTGTTTGTTTATCAGAATTATCTCTCAAGTTTGAATTTGTGCTATTTTACTCAGTCTCTTAAAAATTAGTTTTAAGTCTGATAAAGTTTGTGAAGCACTCTGAAACTGCCGCTTGTCTGAATTACATTTGCCTTGTCTTGCACCCACACATTTCCTGAGCGCAGGCTCGCCAGTACTTTGTTTTTACAAAAGCTACATCCTGAGTTTTCATCATGTCTGACATCTCTTAGTACGTGACAATTCATTATTTTGTGCAATTAACATGTCAAAGAAGATGTCAACTGATTCAAATAGTGAATATCCCATTTCCAGAAAACTCTTCACATGGTATTTCAGTCAAAATTTCAACAGCATAGCCTCACAGACTGTGAGGCTATAAAGGTGATGTGGACTCACCATGCGTTTTTGGATGAAGAGCTGGGCTCCTTTCAGGGCCCCTGCCATGTTTTGGCAAAGTCTCTGGCGCTCCTCTTCGTTCAGCACCTGGGTGTAGAAGGCACGGACCTGCAATAACACACACATAAGAAGTTGACAGCTGGGTCAAAGTAGATCACATCAAAATAAGACTAATTTTAAGTGCATTTTATACAGGAAGTGCAGTTTAAAAAGGAACATTACTGAAATCTGTGACCCTATTTCAACAAACCAATGAGTCCCCTGCAAATATACTAAGTAGCAGTACAAATCAGACTTACTGCCTGTTTACCTAGACATGTGGATGAGAATTACTTTGTTTGCATTACTGTATTTTAGCCGTGATAAAGTAATTGATCATTAAGTTGAAGCAGTATTAAGACATTTTAATGGACAGAGGAACAACCTGTAAACACAGCTGTTGTGGCAAACACGTTCCCATACAGTTGCTTATTTATACATCAAGTGAAAACCATGCAACATTAGCATTAATTTTGAGTTGTGTGTCTGATTCACTCTCCTTTAGTTCTGTTATGATCTCCTCTTGAGAGAAATATCAGGCTCTTTAGCTGCTTAAATGCTCCACCCTGTTAACCAGCTAGTAGCTAATTTTGTCTCTGCCGTTTCGTACAGGACAGGAAGTGTGCAGTGGGTTTCACAGAGGTTTTTCTGTTGAAAACCACACTGATGAGAGCAGTGAGCAATATAGGTGCAGACCACAAAACTAGACATTAATTGATTGAGGCTGAAACTCTGTAGAGCTCAGGGGAGCTGCAGATTTAGGTGATAGGTCTGTAGGTTTTGGCTGTAGGAGTGACACCTTTCACAGAGGCTTATAAATAAAATTATAGGTTTGGGGGTGAAAAACAAACAAAACATGTTAAACTCATAGCTATACATTGATAAACATAATTTACTGCTTATTTGTACAACTAGAGAAGAGTTGATGATTTCTTTGACAGACTTTTATAACTTTCCAAAGGTTTTAGGTTGTGTTCCCATATTTAAAAGTTTGTTTTTTGCTATTCGACAAAATTGTTATGAATTTTTGTGATTTTGTGAAATATATCTTAGTTTCAAATTATAGGACAGCTGTTTAGGAACGTAATCAGAAAGGAAGTTAAAAAAAAAAAAAAAAAAAAACAACTAGCAAAACAACCGACTACCTGTCCTCCTGGTGACCATAATGTTCTGACACATTTAAGTACAGTTCTGTGAATTAACGCATTTACCAGACAAATCCAAGACATCCAGGATGGATGGAAATCCAAGTTAAGTCCTTGTGGGGACAAATGGCTTGCCCTACAAAAGTGTGACGTAATCTTTACCTGTGTGACATTATCTTCATCTGCACTGTTGTAGCGTGCCACATCAGGAGACACCTTGAACTTGGACTCCATAAACTGAGGCTGTGTATCTGGGGCACTGAAGCTGTTGGGATAGTAGTTTGGAGCTCCACCTAGAGGCCACACAGACCAAACACTGGTGAGTTGGGTAGGAGGAACAAATGCTCTAAACTAAAGTAACAGATGACAAAAACAAAATGTTACTTAAATCTGATCAGTGCATACAATGACAACATGATGCCAGTCACATAGGCTTACAATACAGCGTGCTGTATAGTAAGAACGTTTTTCCAGGTGTTTGTTACGATGTAGAGAACTCTGGGTAGTTTTTATATATATTCAACACAGTTAAAATTAAAATAAAATTTAAAAAAAAAAACAAACAGTCTCAGCCTCACAGGAAGGTAGCATACAATGGAACAATGGCTGATAACCACTGAATAAATCGTATTAATGGAAAAACAAATCATTCTCCCTCCTGTTTATTTGTCATGAGGGAGGCTTTGTGAAATAATGAACCACTATGACAGTAGTACTGATTGTGGGTCATTGTGTCTGAGCATTTGATACAGTGCAAATCTGTTGGGCAACCCTTGGTACTGCATTTGGTGGTGGATGTATGTTTTGTTTCAGGTGAGGTGTCCCACTAATGCCAGAAAACACTGGGTATTGCCAAAACTACATCACTGTATGGACATTAAGTTGTATAAACTACAATAAGTTATTCTACAGATAATACAAGATGAACTGTTGAGCCACAAAACCCACATCTGTTAAACACATGCACATAGAAACATACACAGGCACAGAAATAGACCTACAAGCTGGACTATGACCTACCTTGGTTGTCAAACATGCACATGGGACCATCACGCTGGTAGTTGGTCACACGGGCCCTGAAGGGGCAGTTGACAGGAATCTGCAGATAGTTGGCTCCCAGCCGGTGTCGATGTGTGTCTGGGTAGGAGAAGAGACGACCCTAGACAAAGACACAGGAGATACACAACACAGAACAATGTTACACTGCAGGTCTCTGTGCTGCCAAAGACAGTGGAAACTCTAAGCACTTTTTTGAGCAGTTTATTCACAGCATTTAGCCCAGCTTTACTTCTGCTGGAAGAGAACGGAAACATCCAAACTTGTGTGAACATGCCCTTTACCAGAACACCATAGAGATGGACTGGGACATCACAGTTGTTTAAAGTTACAGGGACCGTGGATTGTGTTTTTAGTGACCAAATAAGAGCTTTAACTTATCAAAATGATTTGCAGTGTCGTCCATGTCAAGACAGCAAACTATGCCATTTATTAACTTTATTCAAATCTGACTGAAAAAACATGCTGAGAGAACGTGTGTTGTGGCGTTACCTGCAGCATCTTGTCGGGGCTCGGCTCAATGCCCGGTGGCATGTTGCTGGGGTCAAAGGCCAGCTGCTCCACCTCTGCAAAGTAGTTGACTGGGTTCCTGTTCAATACCAGTTTGCCCACAGGGATCAAAGGGTATTCTTTATGTGACCAAACCTACATGAGACAACATGCAACATCCATTAGCTGAAAGATACCGTACACTGCTGCAGGATGGACACAACAAAGGAGTGACACACCCAGGAAAGTATGTTTGTTAACATCACCTCATTTCTATAATAAGCAGATATTCAAAACTAGTCATCTGATGTCAGCTTCTGCATGAACACTGACTGCTTTCATTAGTTGGACAGTTAAAGTAACAATTTTGTAAATCCAAAGCAAAGTGGTATAAGAATGAGGCTGCCAGGATCACATATTCCTAATGCACATTTTACAGCAGCCCCAGGGGATGAGCTGTTCATCAACAAACACCTATTATATCACCTTATAAAATGTGGAGCTACACCATAATACACTGAGTGCCTGAATTTTTTCGGAATTGTCTTTACCAGGTTACTGCACTAGAGTGATAAAAACTTTTCTCCTGGTTGGAATTAAATTTGCAGGGCTTCTCTAACTTGGTCAACTGATCAGTGGTCGACAAATGCATTTTTAGTCAATTCTTATTTTTCTATTTATTAATAGATACTCGCTTTCATTCCTGTGACAACACAACAATATTCCCAATATGCTTTTGTGTTAATAATATCAATTAACCTTATAACAATTAGTTCTCTTAAGCCCAATTTCCACTGAGCAGTACGGTACAGTTCAGTTTCCACTGTGAAAAGTTGTGGATGGTACCAATGGAACCGTTCTGTACCGTCCCCATTTTTGGTCCCCCCTCTGTTGGGGTATCCAGCTCTGCTCCACTAGTGCATCCAAAAATGAAAATTCAGCCATTATCTACTCACTCATATGCAGATGAAGGCTGACGGCGCCCCAGATTCAAACGTCCAAAAACACATAATTGAAACCACAAAATATCTCCATACTGCTCGTCCGTAGTGATCCAAGTGTCCTGAAGCCCCGGCATGTTGTTTGTTTTTAGCCTCATTGTAGCCTGTAGCTCTAACTGCCTCTCTGTACTTGGTTCTCAAGTGTGTGCGCGAGACCAGCGAAAGCACGTAAACACACATGAACACGGTGCCCATGTCTCACAGTCTCGCGCAAGCGGACACATGTGAATGCGGTGCACAGAGAGGCAGTTAGAGCTACAGGCTACAATGAGGCTAAAAACAGAGTTCAAATGATGTTTTTCCAAACAACTTTTTATGTCGGGGCTTCAGGACACTTGGATCACTACGGACGAGCAGTATGGAGATATTTTGTGGTTTCAATTATGTCTTTTTGGACGTTTGAATCTGGGGCGCCGTCAGCCTCCATTAGGTGGAGTTGTGTTGCTACCTCCTCTCCCCTTGGATCTCCGCAAGTGACGTGAGGACTCTAAAACTTGACCTGAGCCTCCCTCGGCATATGGGTGAGTAGATAATGGCTGAATTTTCATTTCTGGGTGCACTTTCCCTTTAATTTCAACCGGGTTATGTGAACTGCACATCTCTCAATCCATACTCAGAGAAACAAAAAGTGTTGTGGTGTGTCGTTCCTGTGGGCTGCAGCAACACTAAACCCCCTGAGGGACTCAACTTTATGACCCAGGTTGTTCTGCTGTGGAGAGATGTGGTACCTTGGTAAGATCGAAGGGGTTGAACTGGAACTTCTCAGCCTGCTCAAAGGTCATAACCTGGATGTAGAAGGTCCAGGATGGGAAGTTGCCATTGGCAATGGCGTTGAACAGGTCTCCAATGGCATAATCTGGGTTGCTGGAAGCCAGGCGGTCTGCTTCCTCTACTGTCAGATTCTTTATTCCTTGATCAGTCTTTAAAAACAAACAAACAAAAAAAACATGACATAAATAAGTAATGCCAAAATTCCAGGAGGCGGATCTAAGTTAAACCTGGGCTTAAACAGACCTTGTAGTGGAACTTGCAGTAGAACCGCTCGCCAGCGGCATTCACCAGTTTGAAGGTGTGAGAGCCGTAGCCGTTCATGTGGCGGTGGCCATCAGGCAAACCTCGATCACTGAACAAGAAAGACACCTGAATGGAGGAGAGGGGACAGAAGATACAAAATAATGACATGTCCTGCAAAGTTTTTGGTGCCAACCACTGATGACGTAAACCATACAAATACAACGAGGCCAATATCAGTACACTGCAACACTACGTTACTTTAAAATGTTCCTTTTCTAATTATTCCTCTGTACGATCAACTACAATCTGTCTTCAAAAGAAGCCTCAGGCTTGGCAGCAGCTACCTGATGCAGACTCTCTGGCCTCAGGCTCCAGAAGTCCCACACCATGTCAGGGTCTTTCATGTGGGTTTGGGGATTGCGCTTCTGAGAGTGGATGAAGGACGGGAACTGCATGAGGAAATGGGGACAGGTCAATGTGATGCGTTGTACACCTGATCCATATGAAAGAGTAGCTTCAATATCTTTCAACCTGGACCCTATTTTCCCACATTTTTGTGTCTAAGCAACTAATGGTAACAACAATCTTTGAAATTGGTCGGTTATTGAGCGAGAGTGCAGCAAATAAGGCTGTAATGTAACCTTTCGGGGCGTCTGTGCACCATCAGTGTGTGTCCACTAAAGAGTTTGCCACCGACATGCTCAGATTATTATTCTATGTGTCTGACAACATTATAGAGGGGACTCCTACTTTTTCACAAGGCCTGTCATAGTAAGATCCTTTTTGTTTCACCAGAACCAGCCCTGAAGTCTCCATCACCAAACACACCAGACTCCATTTGAATGAACAGTAATTTTAGCATGTATACAGCCAGTAAGTCTTTAAATCCAGCTGGGTGAATTAAGGGTTTATTTCAAATAAACTGGAGTTGGTGTTGGCTGGAAGAGTAAAAAGTCGAAGCAAGACGCTTTGTGAGTTTTATTTTGTTTCTGTCAACTTTAAAAGAAGTGTGTTTTATGATAATAAAATGACTGTTTATTTAAATGGAGCCTGGTGGGTTTGGTGATGGCAATTTTCAGGCTGTGTCTAGTAAAACAAAAAGATCTTACATTTTAACAAATGGTTCAACCACTGTATGATCCTGTCAGCGGCAAAAACAAGCAGTTTGATGGCGAATGGCTTGCACTTGTATAACGCTTTTCTCGTCTTCCACACACTACATGTCACAATCATCCATTAACACAAATTCACTCGCTGGTGGCCGAGGCTACCATACAAGGTGCCACCTGCCACTCAGTAACCATTCACATGCTCTCACAAAGAGATGGAACAGCCATCAGGAGCAACTTGGGGTTCAGTATCTTGCCCGAGGATACTTCGACATGCAGACTGGAAAAAATAAATCAATATGTTCACTGTTTTCCATGGAGACACACGAGAAAGTTCTCCCCACACACCCAAGGCAACACAGCTACCTGTCAACAAACAAATGGTGACCCTGTGGGTAAGCACTCCCATTAACTACTTCAGCTTTTGGGTCAAGTTGGGATCAATTTGGCAACTACAGCGCCATTTTTGTTCACAGCTGCAAGCTACAGCTCCAACTCTGACCTCTGGCTTGTTCTCTGTTGCTACAGTGGCAGAGGCTCATGGGTATTGTAGTATTCAGAGCCATATGCCAACAGAGAAAATAAAAAAAAAAGCACTGAACACATGGTCCAGGAGGCTGAGAAGTACAAGGCTGAAGACGACGTCCAGCGTGTCGAGGTGTCTGCTAAGAATGGCCTGGAGTCATATGCTTTCAACATGAAGTCAGCTGTGGAGGATGAAAAGCTTGCTGGCAAGATCAGTGACGACAACTGGAGTCAGTGGATGTAAATTCACTATGTCGTATGCTCTGAGTGGATACACTGCAGCCAGTTTTACAGTGGTCAGCTGCAACACTCACTCAATACTAGACCAGTTTCACAAAACTGTTCTCTCTCTTTGTCACTTAGACAATAAAACATATGAAAACAGGGTCCAGGTTGAAAAATACCAAACGTACCCTTTAAGGTAAACATAAAATGACATTTTTGTGATGCAATACAGGTTTGGTTTCCATGTGTGTTTGATTTTGGAGAGCATTAAACTTCTTCATGGCTGATGGAAACAGCTCTACAATCTGTTCCTTTGTTTTTCAATAACAGCCTGACATTTTCTCTCAAACATGCAAAGTGTCCCTCCGCTCATGCACCACCCACTCACCAGCAGGGCATCCCTGATGAAGAAAATGGGGGTGTTGTTGCCCGTCAGGTCCCAGTTGCCCTCCTCGGTGTAAAATTTGACTGCAAAGCCTCTGGGATCTCGCACTGTGTCGGCTGATCCTGATTCACCGGCTGAAATAAAATGCAAATAAGAGAAAACATTTGACTCAGTGCTATATGTCAGATTTCCACAGACACTGACAGAACCACTGGTCTTCAAAGTAAAGTAGGGCTACAATGATTCGTCAATTAGTCAATCCACAGAAAAATATGTGTTTTTGATTATCACTGGGGTCAGAAAGACAAAAAAAAAAAAAAAGTAAAATCTTTTCGAATGTGAGAATCTGCTGAATTCTATATAATATTTTCATTCAGGCTCTTATGATGTAATAGTTGACGAGATGTTGAAACTTTTTTTTCATTCAGTGTATAGGCTACACATTTATACAATTGTAAAATGTAAGAATCACTTTAGGGCTACAACAATGATAAATAAAAAAAAAAAAGACTCAAACATTAACCTGACATGGTCATCCTTACCCACAGTGGAGAAGCGGACAGCAATAGGTGTAGTCTTGCCGACGTGCTCGAACACCTTGGCTTTGCTGTAGCGAGTGATGTCATGAGTCACCTCAAAGTAACCAAATGCCCCTGCATCACCGAGAGAAAACAATGAAACGTCATTGTTTGCTTCACATATTTCTTTCAGCTGAAACATGTCTGGTTTAAATATCTGTAGTTGACTGCACAGACTAGTCGAGTGTTATGTCGCCGTGCACTGCCAAGAATGCGGCTCCCTCCAAAGAAAGCCAACAAACAGACATTGCCCCAAGTTTTTGACCTTGATCTGAAAAGCTTGCAAATATTAGCAGATTTGTCTGGAGCTAATCCACAAACAAGAATGACCCTCATTTGCTTTTGCATACTTTTTGTCAGTTCTGTTGACTTTGGCAGGGTAATGTCACGAGATTTGCACAAATGGCATTTCTTAAAGAGGTGTGCACATGCTATCTTTTAGCTTTTTCCAATATGAATAACTAGACTGAATATTATACTTTGCTGAATGGTTAAAACACAAGTGAGACCATTATGCTCTGTAGGAGAAAAATCTCAATTCAACTGCAATCCTGTTTAAAACTAGGAACTAGCCAGGAAGTGTCCAAAGGACATGAAGGAATTTAACCAACCAAAATGTTTGTATAATTTCAGTAAGACCCCGATGATATTTATAAAATGTGAGGTCCCCTATTTGATTGCATTAAAAAAAACAAATCCAGTTTCTTAGAGTTTGTTGTGTTTTGTCTTTTTATTTAACATTTGTGTGTTTATTCATATACATATATTTTGGTTTGCATATTATTGTGATTTTTATACTTTGAAGCTCAAAACCTGTTTGTTATTAACTCTTTGTTCAGTCTGACAAGTCCTAGTTTTCAATTTGTTTCACTGAATTAATGGCAAACAATCACTGCAGCATGAGAACCAATACTGTCCGAGCAAAAAGTTCTTAGTCTTGCATACTTCCACAAGCATTACATCTTAAGAATTACATATTATATCATAAAAGATACTGAATGGAGCATTTCAGCACCAATATATCACCACCCTATTCATTTGGACATATTGCCATGATTCACAGGTGCAGCCATGCCTAAAAGACAAGTCTCTATGAGCACAAGCAATATGTTTAATATAATGTGACCCAACATAAGATTTACTTATCACTTGAACTATGTATTATTATGTACTGTAGCAGGTGAAACAAGCTACAGTGTCTTTTTTGGAATGAGAAACAATCAGAGTGATGTGATCTGCTATACAGCAATCTGCAACTTTAAACTAATGTCAGGAGGAGGCATTAAATGTGTGTGTGTGTGTGTGTGTGTGTGTGCGTGCGTGCGAGTGTGTGTGGGAACCTTTCTACCCTGCTTCTTCTGCCCCCCTCACCTTACTTGTTAAGTTTTGCGACTGCTTCTTGCATGATTGTAACGCTACTGCGCTGACAAAATCTGTCCACAGACAGACATATAAACACTAGGGATGCGCGCAATTAAATGACTAAGCATCCACCCCCTCGCTAGTCGGCACCAGAAACGTTAGTCGGTTAAACCAATTACTGCTTTTTTCATGGCCAAGGCCGCTTAACTGTCATGCAGCCGCCCGCCACTAGTGGGTGCTACAGAGCTGTCAGACAGCAGTCCCCCTAAAATCCGACATGGTTGTGATTAAAGGAATCAAAGGGCTCTTAATGCACACTATATTTTTGGGACAATGTTTCAAATACTCAACAGTAACCAAATTTTGACTGTTTTCTGAGTGTTTTCCCTTTTTTAGACTAGTCAACTCGTCTTAATTAAAATTTACGTTTAGCTGTGAAATTTCCCGCTACAATTGTTGCCACCAGGACCACATTTTGACATGATAAAACACACACACACACACACACACACACAAAAGATAAAAACAACACTAGCAGTTTTGACGTTGTCACAGCAGCTAACAAAACTTCTCCTTAAATGTGCAACGCCAACCTGATACAGCCAACACAGAGGTGACACAGAAGAGACTGACCAACACTCACCCGCCCCTTTGGCATGCACCACTCTCTCTGGGATACGTTCCCGGTCAAAGTGGGCCATCTCATCTGTGAAGACCACATCTTGCACCAGTAGAGGACCCCTTGGGCCTGCAGTCTGCAGGTTCAGCTTGTCTCCAACAGGATGGCCAGCCCCTGTTGTCAGTGTGTCTGGCTTCTGTTGCAAACAGAATCCACACTCAAAAAACGAACACCTTTATTTATGCAAGACATGTTCCTCCAATTACGAAGCGCTTCACGTGTGCCTGTATCACAATCTACATTTTAAATCACCTTGCAAACAAATCATTTATGATGGGTCAGAGAGCCGAAGGTGCCAACCTCTAAGGTCTTGTTTTATTGGAAACAGGAGTCAGAGATATTTAATTCATAATAATATAAAATCCAAAAGAAGCAAAATTATTTGAGAAGCCAGAACTAGCCCATATTTGCAATTTTTGCTTAAAGCAAACAATTAAAACTGTTGCAGATCCATTTCTGTCATTAAACCAATCTATTAAAACAACAAATTGTTTGATCTCTAATTAAAAATGACAAAGAATTCCTTTCTACATTGCGCTAAGACAACTACACCAATCAGCCAAAACATTAAAACCACTGGCGGGTAAAGCAAATAACACTGATCATCTTGTTACAGTGCACCCCCAGCAGGACAGTGCACCATGCCATGCCTCACAAACTGTTTAGGAATGGCCCAAAAAATAAGACAAAGAGCGCAAGGCATCAACATGGCCCAATCTGATTGAGTATTTGTGAGCCTCTTTACATCTGACCTCCCAAGGCATTGACTCAGGACCTTCTGGGTTGGCATGTGATGTCCAGCACCAGTAGTTTTTGCAGTGATGTGGCACTGTCCTGCTCAGGGGGGCACTGCCATCAGGGAGTGCTGTTGCAGTGACAGGAGTTTACTTGATCTGCAACAGTATTTGGGTGGGTGGTGCATGTCAGATGGCATCTACGTGAATGCTAAGACTCAAGGTAACAAGATGATAAATGTTATTCACATTTCAGTGGTTTTAAGGCTGTGGCTGAAAATCTGGTAAGGGTATGAGCACAAGCAACTGCATAAATGCTAACTGGGTCAACCAAATCAATGTGCTCAGACCAGTTCATCTTCTTTATTATTTTCACAGCTGTAAATTATTTACATGAGGTGCACTCTGCACCTTGCCGAGGGTATGGAAGCAAGCAACTGCATGCACACTTCTGCAAGTGGCATGATACTTGCAGAGTTGCACCAGAAATACTAACTGGGAGATCACTTTATTCTCCTCGTTATTTCCACAGCTGTGAAATATCAGCAAAAGATGCACTCTGCTCAGCATGAGTATCATTATCCCAACAGACTGCCCTGGAAGCTGCACAGCTGCTGCAAGAGCATGAATAAAGAAATATTGGCATAAATAAGTTGCAATATGTATCATGAATTGGCTGTAGGGGCGTTAGGTTCCTTCAGGTGATGGCCGCTGTTTGCTCTCATATCCTCTGGTTATATAACCGACATGGGTAAAGTTCAACCACAAACATGCCTCTGGACAATGACCTAGTTAGACGCTGTCTGCGTGGTTATTTTGTGAACGACACACGGCTGGTGCTACTTGACGTTAATTGAGGTTAGATCGGCTACTTTAGCATGTAACGTTTGCAAACGGTTGTTTTCAGGCTTGTACTGAAGCTCTTTACAATAGCAACGATAATGAACGTCCCCCAGACAAACAGTTAACAGGACTAAACTCACTGTGGATCTTTTATTAACATGTTTATGAGGTTAAGTTTCGCTGTTCACAGCTAGCTCGCCCGACATGCTAGCTTCAGGTTTTGGCTGTTAGCGTTAGCGGGTTACCCTAAACGACCTCTCACCCATTTACCCCGAATCAAACAGCGCTACGCACCAAAAACACTTGATGAAACGCAGGGTTCATACCGACCTGAAAGGCCCTGCTCTCCTTCCATGTCTTCATTTGATCGGTAGCTTTGTCCCTGTTGTCAGCCATCTCGACAGGTCAGCGCCACAGGACGGTTAGACCACAAACTCTTCGGTAGGTGTTGCGGATAAATATGTTAGCTCTGTATCCCGATATCTGGCAAAATTCTTCCTAGACTTTGCTCGGCGTAGCCCCGCCCCCTCTTGTGCTCTCGTTTCTGATTGGCTGAATGAAGGAAACTGACCTACTTCTGAGACAAGAGGAGAAAGCACCAATGCAGACAGTCTATGGCAAGGTGTTTTAACATTTAATAGCTAGACTGGATATTCATTACTGATATCTGCAACATAATTTTGCCAAGTAAAAACTCTTATTCAAGATACCTGTAATTAGATTTTGACTAGTCAAAACTCTAATTACAGATATCTGTAATTCAGTTTTGACTAGTAAGATTCAAACTGTTTTTGCCATTCATGTGTATGGGGTTTGTCATTATAGATATCTCCAATGTAGTTGCGGATATCTACAATTGTTATTGCGGATATCTGCAACTGAATTGTAGATATCTGTAATTCCAGTTTGAGATATCGACAATTTAATTTTGACTAGTCATAATTCAAGTTCAAGATATCTTTAATTATCATCAATTGAAGATATCTACATGGTCCTTTCTAGATATCTTGAATTGAGTTTCAGATAGTCAGAATGACGTTGTAGATATCCGCAACTGAATTATGACTAGTCAAAATGACGTTGTAGATATCTTGCATTCGAATTATGACTAGTCAAAATGACGTTGTAGATATCTCAAACTGAAATTATAGATAGTCATAATGTAATTGGAGATATCTATAATGACAAACCCCATACACATGAATGGCAAAAATAGTTTGAATCTTACTAGTCAAAACTGAATTACAGATATCTGTAACTGTAGTATTGACTAGTCAGAATGACGTTATAGATATCTGCAATTCAGTTTTGACGAGTCAGAGTGACGTTATAGATATCTGTAATTCAGTTTTGACTAGTCAGAGTGACGTTATAGATATCTGTAATTCAGTTTTGACTAGTCAGAGTGACGTTATAGATATCTGTAATTCAGTTTTGACGAGTCAGAGTGACGTTATAGATATCTTCAATTAAAATTCATGCTAGTCACAATGACATTACCACTAGTCAAAATGACATTGTTGATATCTATAATGGTAATTCCGGATAGTCAAACTTAGCGATTAAATGTTAAAACGGCTTGCCATAGACAGTCTGTTGTGTTTACATAATGCAGTATGTTTGTTTGTACGTTGCTTTGGCTCATTTTGTTTCAACGTGCAAGAGTTTTCAGTAAAGCACTTGAAACATGTACTACTGTCGTTACAATCTACCAATGTTAAAGCGCAATATACACTGATATGATAAAGGCCTTAAAGCAGGGTCCAAAGGGTCCAATCCGGCCCACTGGATGACTTTACACATCTATTATTGATGCACCTGTGAAATATTATCAACCAGTAGCTTCAGTACAAAAGAATCTGTATCACACTTCTGTCTTAAAACTATATTGGTGGAACCCTGCTGCTGAGGCACTGACACAACTTTAGACTGTAAATGGTTTATAAGACAAGGGACGACTTAACCTGCTTCTTCCATAGCTCCCACTTTAGTGGAAAATTATTTTAAAAAATGTACATGTAATGAAAGTGAGTGGTAGACTGACTGAATGTGGGAAAAATGTGAGACATACTGTTGAATTTGCACATATTTTTCTGAGGATATTGCAGGCTGATCATTATTTGTTGTGGAAATGAGGGGGAAAATTTAAAAGTGTTGTTATTTATAGGTTATTATGTAATGGTTTTACTGGTCCGGCCCACTGGAGATCAAACTCGGCTGTATGTGGCCCCTGAACTAAAATGAGTTTGACAGGCCTGCCTTAAAGCATAACTTTGGTGTTTTTGGTGTTTTTCAACATGGACCCCATTTCTCTCTGTAAAATCTGCAATGTAATTAGTAGCCCATTTAGCAACACCAAATACATTTTGTGGAGTAAAAGATACAGTATTTGCCTCCAAAATGTAGTGGAGTAAAAGCATAACATAGCATAACATAATGATACCGATGTAAAGTGCAAGTACCTCAGACTTCTGTTTTTAAAGGGGATGTCTTCAATATCAGGTAATAAAGCAGGACTCAGCTTAAAGGATAACTTGGGCATTTTTCAACCTGGATGCTATTTCCTCGTGTAAATGGATCGAAGAGACTGATGTGAAGAACAATTTTTTAAATTGGTCCAGTACTGAGGGAGCCGGCAGTGACCGGCAGCCGCAGAACAAGCTGCAATGGAGGCAGATGGGGCAACTGAACATTGTCACTTTATGTCCATTAAAAGTGGTTATTTTTTGACACAGAGCGACTCAGACTGTTATTGTAAATGTCTTCAGTGTCTGGTTACCTTTCACTTGATCTGGTGTGGTTGTTGTCGCCTTGAAATATCCGGAACAGTTTCAAAAATTGTTCTTAACATCAGTCTCTTTGATCAATTTACATGAGGAAATAATTGACAAATGCCAAAGTTATTCTTTAAGGTGAGTCCTGATACTGAAGACGTCTCCTTTTAGAAATAAAATTTTCAGATACTTGCACCTTAGTATCATTATGTTACGCTACATTATAGTTCTACTCCACCACATTTTGAATGCAAATACTGTACCTTTTACTCCACTACATTTATTTAATGGCTTTAATTGGGCTACTAATTACATTGCAGATTTAGATTATTCATTCAAAATATAAATAAACTAATGGATTATGGCATATTAATATACCTACCATATACATGAAACAAGTCAAATTAGGTCCACTTGTACCAGCTGCAACATTAAAGTGATGTGGACATAATGAATGCCTTAAAATTTGGTACTTTAAGTAGCCAATTACTTAAGTAAAAGTTTGAATGCAGGACCATTACTTGTAACAAAGTACTTGTACTGAACAGACCTTCCACCGCTGTACTGTATATGCTGCGTTCAAATGGAACTCGTGAGCTCGTGCTTACGTCATGGGAGGTCGTGAACACGAATCTGGAGCTCTGTGAAAATTTCCACTTATGAGGTCGTGAATACCAACAACATAAAGACTCTTCTCTTGAACTCGACCATGACCCCGTTTGAACACAGTGATATCTCCAAACATCTTTGGGGTCTCTGGAGTTTCCAGGCCTACACGCCATTCCCACAGGTTTGCAAACATTTGTATCTCTGACTCCAGAAATCCAAGATGGCGACGGCAGTCCACAAAACAATGGGTGATGTCACGGTTGCTACGTCCATTATTTTTACAGTCTATGCAAGATACACACGTGGTCAGACCATTACTGTTGAATTGCTTTTATTTCAAACAGCATTCACACAATACACTGTATTCTTGAGGCACATTCACATCAAGTGCTAAATAACTTCATGCATGGTCGAATGTAGGCTACAGCTTTGTTGAATCAAATGCAAATGCTGATTGTAAATGAAAATATTGCTTCATTATTTGGCACAGTAGGAAATATTGTCTATTATATGACCACGGGTGTGTTATTTTTGGATTGATTTTCAAAGTGAGGTGAGGAATGCGATCAGAACTCGACCGAAAACACAGACTAGGTCCCGCTTGATCGAAAGGAAAATCACAACAGTGCGTAAGGCTGATGATACTTGAGTTAGCAGATATTTCACATGATAATTCACATTCAAAAGTTACAACAAAACAGCACTATTGCACAATGTTGTAGAGAATATCTCAGACAGATAAAAAGCCACCTTGACATTCTGACGGTTACGAGACCCCTGTCACATCTTCATTTTACCCATGAAGCAATATTCAGGTGTCAAGCTGCAGAGTAGCTCCACGTACTTTCACCAGGAACGCCCTCAGTGCTAACACAAAGTTTGCAGGTATCTTAATTGATGACAAATGCTAAAATGAGTGTGACAAGTGCCTGGTGAAAAACAACTACGGATTAATTCAGAATATCAAGGTGTTTCCTCTAAGACAAAAAGAACTGTAAACCCATTTAAAGGGGTTAGTATACTTTACATCACAAGTTAAATTCCCAGAGGTGTTTTGATAATAATTCACTGATCAGCAATGACATTTGTGTTAAATATAGTGTTCTGTAAGTGAGGTTGGAGTCTGATGTTTATTAAAGTGTAATACTATGAAAAACATGATTTGCACCCAAAATTTGGAGGAAAAAAATGACAATGACCAGAATGTTGTAGTACACTATTTACACTGTTAAATATGCCTATGCAACTTGTATTGCATTAATCATGGTAAAAATAGAACAATGTAATGTGGTATTTATATGCTGATTACATCTGATTTGGCCACCCTGTAACAACTGCTACAAATTACAATTATTTCACCTGGATAAGAGTCCCTGGATTTTTTTCTTTTCAAAAGCACAATAAATACTGAAAACCTCTATTATTTGTCACTCTCACTGTTAACAAATTACACAAGCAAATCCAATAGAGCTAACTCAACTCTGCTCTAAAACCGCTACGAAATCAATCAAGTAGGTGCAATCGATGACTGGTTTGAAAAGACAAATGAGTGTTTTCCTGAAAGAGAGGCGATATCACCCCTCCGTCCAGTCGGTCATTCTCTAGACAGCTAGAACAGGCTACAACCAGAGTAGGCACCATGCAGAGAGGGGGGGGTTACGCCTGCTGAGGCTGGGCTCCTTTCGTTAATTAAAATTCACATAGAAGCCCAATTGAATTTTCTGTTCAAGACTTTTGAGACAGTGAAAAAGTATTCACGTGTCCTCTTGTTGGGAATCGGCATTCAGGAGAATTCTCAAGCCAAGGGGACAAGGTAAGGACGTAGGATGCACACTGTTTGAAAACTCATTACTTCCAGTGTGTAATTTGGGTAATTTGGGATATGCACTGCTCCTTCCACCCACACGAAGTATGCATCTGAGAAATAAGGGAAAAACTATCCACATACTCATCTCCCCTCTGCTGTTATTGAGAACTGGGACTCAGCACAATTCTGAATCCAAGGGGACAAGGTGAGAACATGGGACGGACACCATTTTAAAACTTATCAGTTGATTTCAGTGAGAGAAAAAAAAAAAAAAAAAAGGACGCAGAGTGGACCCCAATTGAGAATTCACTGTTACTTTCAGTGTATAATTTGGGTAATTTGGGATATGTCGTGCTCCATCCTCATACACAATACATCCGTGACTTTTGAGAAGGGAAAAACTATTCACGTCTCCTTTGCTGTCATGGAGACTCTGGGTTCTGGCCAGTTCTCAAGCAAAGGGGACAACGTAAGGATGTAGGAAGTAAACCATTTTAAAAACTCATTACTTTTAGTGTATAATTTGGGTAATTTGGGATATATCCTTCCACCCTCATGCATAATGTACCCGAGACTACTTAGAAGGGAAAACCATCCACAAATCCATATCCCCTCTGCTGTCAGGGGAAAACTATCCACATATTCATGTCCAAGGGGACAAGGTAAGAACGCAGGATGGACACCAATTGAAAACTCATCAGTAACTTTCAGTGTGTAATTTGGGTTATTTGGGATATGTGTTGCCCCTTCCACCCTCATACAATGCACCAGAGACTTTTGAGACAGGAAAGGGTATCCACATATCCATGTCTTCTCCTGTGGAGAATCGGGATTTAGCACAATTCTCAAGCCAAGGGGACAAGGTAAGGACGTAGAAGGTGAGCCATTCGAAAACTCATCATTACTTTCAGTGTGTAATTTGGGTAATTTTGGAAATGCACTGCTCCTTCCACCCTCACACACACAATGCAACCAAGCCAGAATGAAGCCAAATACTAAGGACAGGATTTAAGCGTATAATCGATCCATGGATCAATAAAAACACCCTGTTCAGAGTCAAACACTGGCTTTTCAGATTCCTCCCCCTTACATGAAGAGAAGGTGTTGTTTACTCCAATTGCTTACACACCAGCAGAGCGACACATACTCCACACAGAATCCTCCTGTGTGCCAAAAACTCTTATCTTACTTAAAACAGATCTGAGCATGGCACCAAATAAGGGGAGAGGTGAAAGGAAGGTGAAGAAGCGAGTGTTTTACTTGAAACAGGTTGGGTTTGCACGAGGGCAAAGAGAGCTAGATCCTGCGCAGAGGGTGCCACATGGACACGGGCTTCCTCAGAGTGGCCAGCATCTGGTTCCAGTGGGTGATCCCCATCCCGCTGGCTTCAGGGCCGATGATCACATGGCCGAGGTTCTCGCCCCGGCCGTCGTCTGTGGCCTCTGCCACTGTCACCCTCAGAGAGAGTTCCTGCAAACAGCAGTACAGCGTTACACAAACTGCTGTGTAAGAATGACTCAGCAGCTTCTTTACAGACTGTTTCATCCAGATCTTTCTAGAATCCGTTAAATGGGCATGTTTAACAACACCAATTAGTACTTGTATTGTTTTTGGCATTTTAACCTCATCACCTTTTACGCACATTTTATTTTATTACTATTTGGCTCATTTTGTAAACAGCCACGAGTGTAAGAGCAGTTGCTGAGTGCTTGACTGATCCATGCATTTAAAATGCACCTTTTATACTGCAGGAAGATTTTAATGATGTTGTCATACAGTAGATGTGTTTATATCAGTTTTATATCCACAGTCTGGCTGTCAGTCAGTCCACCACTTTGGTCCTGAAAACTAAAATACTGAAACAACTACTCGACTGCCTGCCACAAAATTCTGTACAGACATTCATGGACTCCTGAGGAAGAACCCTGAAGACTTTGGTGATCCACTTACGTTTTCCACTAGTGCACCAACAGGTTGGTAGTTTTGGCTTCGGGGAAATGCCTTGACAGCTTATTGGTGGATTACTATGACCTTTGGCACATATATCCGTGATACCCAGATAATGACTCCTAAAAAACTTCACTTCTCTTGTGCCACCATGAGGTTCACATTTGTGGTTTTGTGTACCCCAGTGTCAGCTGGGATGGGCTCCATGACACTGGGTGTGTGGCGGGGTACACCCTGGACAGGTCACCAGACTATCACAGGGCTGACACATAGAGACAAACAACCATTCATGCGCACATTCACACCGATGGATACCATATTTTTCCAAATAGTAGCCCAGGTGTTTATTTCACAAAATCGATTTTGACCCCAGGCGTTTAAAAGAACCAGGCGGCTATTTGCTCAAGGCTTTTACTTTTTTTTTTTTTTTTTTTTGCACCAACCTGCACCAGGCTGTTATTTGGTTAGAGTTCCTGTCCAGTATGTTTTTAGTGCAAAAATACTGTATCATGTAGGGGTGAGTTTGTGTACAAAAATCTCTTAACATTTAGAGTGGGTCATTTTTTCGTGTACACGTGTACACGGGTTTCACCGCTGGGTGGGGCTATTGCATTATACCTGTAAAGCCCCAGTTATTTGAATACCAACCGAACGGGCCATTTAACCCTTTGAAACTTAAGCAAATTGACTTGATTTCTTTTAAAAATGTGGGAAGATGGCAATGACCGACAACAGAAGAAGTGACACAAAAAATTGCGAGAAATTAGTAAAAAGAGAAAATTAAAAACAAGAAAATCAGTAAAGAAAATAAAAAAACTAAAAAAGAAAGAAAGAAAATTAAAAAAACAAGGAAATTACATGGAAAGAGTGCATAAAAATCCTAATAACTCTTTAACATAATTTCAAAATGTAATAATAATAAAAAAGTCAGAAGATAGTTTAAAAAAAAAAATCTAAATCAATTTTTTTACATTTCTTACCAAGTCGCTCATTACCTTCTTTCCCATGTTTTTGAAAGAAATCACACCAATTAGCTCAGGGTTCAAAGGTATAAATACTTGTGAAAGGCGTTTGAAACCATCACAAGAAAAGTGATGTCGCTCCAGGTTTCAAAGGGTTAACCAACAGTTACAGGCCGCCACACCAAAATATCACCATTCCGATGGTCCGCCATCCCGAATTCTGGTCCCTGAGTCCTGACAGTAAGCTATGGCAAGCCTGTAGAAGCTGTATTTCCCATGGGCGTTTAATCGGACCGGCGTTTAATACGCAAAATGGGGTCAAACCCCGGCGGCTATTAGGTGCCCGGCGGCTATTTGCCACTGGGCGACTATTTGGAAATATACGGTAATTTAGAGTCACCCATAAACCCAGCCTGCATGTCTTTGGACTGTGGGAGGAAGCTGGAGTACCCAGAGAAAACCCACGCCACACATAAGGGCTCCCACACCCTGGGTTCGAACCAGGAATCCTCTTGCTGTGTGGCAACAATGCTAACCATTGTTCCACTGTGCCACTGAATAGTAATCATAGAAATATTAATTGTTTAAGAGAACAAAATAACCATAGAAAAAGACATAACTATGAAAATAACAATGACAGAGAAATACATATGTCATTTTACTGTTGTGTATATGTTAAAATCTGCAATATAAGCAGTTATAACTTAAAAGTTAAAAAAATTGCAAAGTAGCAGACCTCTGTCTCTGGCAAGCTTAGTGGATGTGTTTTAGTTTTATCTCCAGGGTAATGGATATATGAACAGTAGGGTCAAAGTTCATACTGCAATGTTATGACAAAGTATGTACCAATTGTGTGCATGTAACAGTATGAACTTTGTAAGGGCAAAGTAAAAAGAAGTGGTGCAATTTGAAACACAGCACCTGTCTTGTTGCTCCTTCTGTGTCCACTAAATTCAAAATACTGTATCATGTATCTATTTCACCTTTATCTAACCAGGACCTCTCGCTTTTTAAGAGAGCTGTTAACACATATGCACAAAACACTACACAAATGTACACGTAACACAATAAAGTAAGACCTGACAAACATGACTGAGAAAGTTTGGACAATATAAAACTATGTTTGTACACTTTATTCCAGGGCTGGCTGGCCATCTTTGACCTTATGTAGGCTCAGTCACTGTTATTTGTTCATTCATGAAGTCATACTGAGTAAACCCCCTTTGTACAGTTGTACTTTGACTGAGCAGAGATCTGACTGTAGCTACAGTCTGAGATCTCAACACGCAAGTTTTGTTGTCTGTTCCTAATGCACGGACTGAGTTGGGAAAGAAAGCTTTTATGTGCTGTGCTCCTCTCACTTAGAATAACCTTCAAAAAGAAACTACATGAATTGGTCTCTCCACCTCGCCTATTTTTAAAGCTCTCATTAGTACAAGGATGAATGAGTCAGTTGCTTCTTGTCATTGTGCGTAGGTGTTCTAATATTTCACCATGTTACTGTATATCTTAAATGTTCTTGTTGTGTAACTTTTTGGGTGCTGCTGTCCTGGCCAGGACGCCCTTTCAAAAGAGACTGTTGATCTCAGCGGGACTTACCTGAATAAATATGGGTTTAATAAATAAATACAGTCAACTTAACATGTAATAATTGTCAGCTGCATGTTCATACCTGTGCACATCTAACTGCAAAACTATTCATGTTCAAATACTGCTGTTAAGAGTTCAGTAATATTGCTTTATTATTCCGTTTCTGTTACAGTTTTATCTTATCTTTCC
Organism: Epinephelus fuscoguttatus; assembly: GCF_011397635.1. Classification (NCBI taxonomy): domain Eukaryota; kingdom Metazoa; phylum Chordata; class Actinopteri; order Perciformes; family Serranidae; genus Epinephelus; species Epinephelus fuscoguttatus. The sequence continues at coordinate 36,281,894 of NC_064755.1, read as the reverse complement.
CCCTGACCTAAATTCCCCATGTGGATTAATAAAGTTTCATCACGCAGGACTGGTTTGTTGCCACGTCTGAAGTCTCACCTGCAGGACGATGGACGGCACAGAGAAGATCATGGCTTCATTGAAGATGGGGTTTGTGTCGTCCCTTTTGGTGGAAGTCTTCTTCTTGCTGATCTTCCTGCCGTCTTGCAGGAGATACACTTTGACAAACGGATCTGATGACGAGAATGAGCAAATATGGCAGCATTTTTAAGCTTCTACAACCCAAGCTACACGTGTACAAACATGCACACACACCCACGCACACAGAGCATGTAATAAACTCCTCATTAAAGAGTAATCAATTAGAGGCACAGTCTTGTGCACATAATTATCTCTGTGGATGATAATGACAGCATTTCAGCGGGTGACCTTTATCGGTACAATGTTACTGTGGCACTTATCCGGACATTTAATGTGATGAACAAGTCATTTAAGTCCCATCTGCCTGTCTGGATATGAATAAATGTGTCCTCTGGGAGTTGACATTAAGAGTGTGTGATTACTGAGTCAGTAAGTGTTGTATTCAGTCGCTGGATATGAGCGTTTATGAAAAATGTGGATAGATGCAAAGGCAGACAGAGGCACACAGATTATAGGTAGTTCTACAAACAGTCATATTAGAGTCATGCAAAGAAAAACAGACTAGCAGCTAGCTCCCATTCACACACATTAACATATAAAACACCAACATTGAACAAACAAACGTCCCTGACCTGCTGTGTTCTTGCTGTTGGTCCACACCAGGTTCTTGCACTTGGCAACAACCACTGTGAGGCGCTCTGCTGTCGGCAAATAGCTGAGAGACAACAGGATCTCCCCAACTGCATCCACAGCCTGCGGAGTTACACCACACGTTAAGTTTAACATGACATGAGCCACACAGATAGATAGTTTCTCTTCCTTACAGTTATCTTTATATTTCTGTAATTATTCCTACCTTGAGATTGAAGCTCATATTAATATCTTGTCTGATAAATGGAAACAATCTCTATAAATAAAGCCTTTTAAAAAGTGCAGTTGCATTTTAGTATTAGCTAGTTCATCATTTAAATACAGAATAAGGAAATATGATTAACCACTGCTTCATGTAATGAGCTTTAATATTTATTGTTTTGTTTTAAGTGGTGCATAAGCTCAATTCAAATTTAATGAATCAATTTATAATTGCTTTTCAAAATTGCTAAATGTGTTGACTGGTTATAATTAAACACAGTAAAAGCTTGTAATTATTCCATTGGCACACTCCAGGCTCCGCAGCCATTGATACTGCTGTAATAACAATGTGAGACTACAAGAGTCAGTTTGTTTAAGAGGATGATGAGGAGGGAGTCTTGAGTCTAATGATCGATCACATTTGCTCTTGGTCACTTTAAAGCTACAGCTGGTAACTTTTATAAAAATAAATTTATGTCATATTTAATTAAACTGACGATGTTCCTCCTTCTCCTCATAGTGATGCTAAGAGCAATTGCAAGAATCCAAAAATCAGAGCTGAGGAGTCTCTAACACAGCTGTCAATCATGTCTCACAGGTTGTAAATCACGGTCAAACTGTCGCTGATTAAATACGAGTCAATATTCTGTTAATGTATTGCCTGTTTTCACCTCAAATGTTTCCAGAAACATATTTTAATGACTGTTTAGCTGTAAAATGATAAAGTTTGTGACCCAACAACTGTGGAAACAGTCAAGATGAAAATGAAGCAACGCCCACCGGCCGGAGCAAACCTTTTCATAATACAGCTAAACATCCATTATTCATTTTCATTCACTAATCGTGGTCACGGGGGCAGCAGGCTGAGCAAAGTATTCCAGACATCCCTCTCCCCAGCTACGCTTTCTAGCCCCAAGGTGTTCCCAGGCCAGACGAGGTATGTAATCCCTCCAGCATTTTCTGGGTCTGCCCCGGCGCCTCCTACCAGTTGGAGGTGCCCGTACCTTGTACATGCTCTATTGCTGAATGTTAAATTAAGTAAAAAAGAAAAACTCATAAATATCAAGAGGAATAAAACACTCAAGAAACATTTGGTATAACACAAGCTGAGCTATAAGTGAGAGAGGTATGTCCCCCTCCTAGAATCGCTACCTTAATGTGGTGAAGGGGTTTACGTGTCCTCGTGATTCTCACTCCGACCTCATCACATATTGATGTTAGGTCATGGACCTTCCGTGTCCTGATAAGACACGAAAGGTACCCTGGATGCGTTGGTTGCTGACGCTCTGAGACACTGTGTCAAGTTCTGTCTACTGTCTTTCAAAATAAACTTCTGTTTTACCAGGAAATTTACTGTTTACATACAGTCTCTTTCAAAATAAATACACTACGTCAGTACAACAACGCGAATTGACTTTTTTCTTACTCAACTAATGCACGTGTTTGGGTTTAGGAAAAAAGAGCAGGGTTTGGCTTCATAATCTTACAGGACACCAACACTGCTCTCCCGGGTAAAAGTCAGTGGTTGTTGGACCCATCCACCACCCCTCTCGTCTGCCCTACTCGGACCTTCACCACCTTAACTTTCGTTCGTGTCCTGCCTTGTTGGCCCCTGATGCTGCCGAGCGCCATTAAACTATAACGGCGACTGGCTGCGTATCATGCCAACGTTAAAGGATGGCTTTTTTCATCAGTGTCTGACGCTGCAAATCACTGCCATAGAGCCGGATTTCAACAACTTCGAAGTGAAACTGGGTTGGGCCTTGGACTGTGGGCTCAGCTCGAATAAATAACATGGAGCCACCACCCTGTGGGCCCACTACCTGCAGGGACTGGCATCAGGGCTGGGTGGATTGTGTGCCAGGCAGCAGGTAGGGGCAGAAACTCGGGCCTGTTGACCCTTGGTGTCGCAGACAGCTTACCAGTACACTAAAATATGTTTCTGAAAACATCTGAGGTGAGACATTAGCAATGCCGTGACAGAATCTCGATTCAAATTTGATCAGCGCTGCCTAGTCTGACAGTCAACCGCAGTTCATGAGCTGCTTTAGAGACTACTCAGCTGTGATTGGTTGTTTCCTTCAGGTGTGGTGGACTCCAGCAAATGTCACTTGAAGCAGTGGCAGGAGGCAGAGGAACATGATTTTACAGATTATCGTTGTCATGTACTACTATGCAGATTTGGTGAGCGTTACCAACTACAGCTTTAATTCATGTTTGGATTCTTTTCACCAGTGAGAGTTTGGGATGTTTTGTGAGATAATAATCTGTAATACGTTATAGATTAAATTTAGCAAGGAACCCACTGTGGCTCAGCTCTGATTCTTATTTATTCAATGTGACATGTAGTTCTGCTGAACGTCCAGCAGGGGCTCTCAGACACCACCATGCTTTCTTATACAGTATTAAGATACTTCACTGTAGAAGGCCGTACATGTCATACTGGAAATTAGCCTCACTCTGCCTTAAACTGTAGAATCTATTATGGCATTGTTTTTTTTTCCATTTTGCATTGCATCATATCACACTATACACTATGACACATTACTGTTTTGTAACTCACCTTATTGACATCTTGAAGGTAGAGCCAGGCGTTGAACGGTCTGATGGTCAGGTCCAGGTCCGACAGCTTGAGATCTGCTATCCCCGCACTGATGTTTCTCTCGTCAGCATCGATACCGAAAGCGGCACAACGCAGGCTGTACTCCTCCAGGAAGGACGAGTCCATGGGGATCGAGAAGTGTTCATCGAAAATCACGGTGAATGCATTCGTCTGGACCTGAGAGAGGCAGGAGATTATTAGGATGTATTAACATTCACCTTGTAGATAATTTAACTGTTTCAGTTTTAAGTGAGCTGAATGCCACTTATGATTTTGGCACAGTAAACACAGTAGTAATAAAAACATCTGCACAAAAGTTGTTGCTCGCAGTGATTGTAAGATAAATCACAAGAATCAGACGATAATCTAACTTTACAAGAAAAGATGTGGTCTGTAACATCTGTTAATCCTCTCCCTGACTCACTTCACTTCAGAGTCAGGCTGTCAAGCACAAAATGAACAAACACTTTTTATTTATTAAATGATGATTAAATTATTAATTCACTTAAATGCTCAAAAACCTCTGGTCCACAGATTGGATCCTTTTCCATCCTCTCTTTTTTCGCCTGACCTTACATTCATTTATTTTTTAATAGCCCAAACAAAAGCATCACATACAGTTCAGCACCACAAACTAAATTATCTTCACCTGTGACGTATCAAAATGCAGCCTGAAATCGCAGAGGCAGATATCTATTCACTGTTCAAACCACACATATCAAAGTTACATCCATTCCCCTTTCCTTTCCTTCGCCCCTGCCTAACACCGCCCCAACACCACACCACCACCGCCATCACCCTACCCTGACCTCACTCTCCCACCTAGAGAGTCAGAAATTATAGAGGAGACATGAAAGAAAAAGATAGAGGTGGGGAAACAGTACTGGGGGGAAAAAAAGAAAAAAGGACCATTTGATTTGACGAATGCACACACACACCTACAACCTCACCAACAGACCCCCTCCCATTGGGTCTGGGGGTTGTTCTATATAGGTAAAGGAGCAGCAGGTGGTGGCCTCCATCAGTCAGCCCCCTCCCCAGGGTCTGGGGTCGACTGAAATGGGGAAACCCCTGCAATTTTATTTAACTTTTAATCAATTGAATTGACTTTAAAAAGGAGACAGGGGCTGGCGGTTGGAAGAGATTTATTCAATTTAATTTAATTTTGTTGTTTTTTTAAATTATCTATATATTTATTTTCCTATCTCCTTTTTTTTTTTTTTACTTAATCTGCACCTGTGACTCTTCCTCTTGTTCTAACTCATTTCTAATATTTATTGCTTCATCAACTTCATCACCACACACACATATATGTATACACTAACATGCACTTTGCTGCTGTTTGCACTTTCTGGTTTGATACCATGTGCATTTTGTTGTACTGCTGCTTCTTGACAATAAAGGTGAATCTAATCACATTTAATCTAAAGTAATATCTCAAAATCTTTGTGAATAAAACCAAAATTATCAGGGTAAATGAGTCAGACAGTGAAGCCATAAAACTGAACTTAGCTCAACGATAAGGAGCAACAACAAACCAAATATGCAACGTGTGGTTTACCAGAAGAATGTCATAATGTAGAAGACTCTGCAGAGAGACAGTTTTTACAGTTTTCTGATAAACGCTTGGGGCCTGCATTGTTGAGAACATGCAGTACAATGAGAGCACAAGATCATAGTCGATACTTTTCACACCAAGTCACATGTCCAGACACATTCCTCCCACTCTGCTGTCACTGGATGTTTTTACTTGGTATCATCCTTTAAAAAAATATCCTGTAAATCTATCTCCTAAAAACCTAGGGATTCGGTTTACTAGTCACAATTTAGAATACTTTCTTGGAAGCAGTTTGGCATGGCCAGCAGAGCACATCATGACGACTTTAGATCTAAGTGAGAGAATGAATACATTTCAATAGTGACATAGTATATGAGCTGACTTTGTCATCATCAGGAGGTGGAGGGGATGATGGATGGTGTGATACCAAGGCGAGACACCTGCCAAGCTGCAGACCACTACTGGAGACTAACAAACTAGAAAACTGGTTGTTGTTGGGTAATTGCTGTGTTTCCAGCAGTTTTTCATCCTCCAAATGTAGGTGATTTTTAGCGACCCATCACTGTTTTTGCAGCAGAGATAGTGCCATGAAAAGCGGTTGTTATTTACTGAGACATCCTTGTTTTTCCAGCTGGGATCGTTCCATGAAAAGCGGATGTTTTTTACCGAGACATCCTTGTTTCTCCAGCTGGGATCGTTCCATGAAAAGCGGATGTTATTAATCGAGACATCCTTGTTTTTCTAGCAGGGATAGTGCCATGCAAAGTGTTTTTTTTTTCCTACAGAGACATCCTTGTTTTTCCAGTGGGGATCATGCCATGGATCACAGTTGTTTTTTTACTGAGACATCCATGTTTTTCCAGCGGAGATCGTGATATGAAAAACAATTGTTTTTTAGTTGGGATCATGCCCCCGAATGTAAACATAAAGTTTCAACAGTTTTGGGTGATTAGGTTGCACAGTGACCAGCAACGGCTGTGTGGCTAATGCTGTTTTCAGACCATCAGAAAGCACGTGCTGAAACAAGGGTTTTTTAGCTGTTGGAAGTTACCAGGCAACTAGTAAATGAGGAGGAGATGATGTAATAATAGCCCCTTTTCACACCCATGGTTGTTATTGAAGTGTGAAATACATTGAGGAATAAATCTGCTTCATACGAATACAGTGAAACAGAATAAAACAAAAACATGCGCTGTGGTCAGCAGGAGTTCTTTTTTGAAAACAACTCACTGTACAATAAAAGAATTCAGAGCACAGGGTCTGCGGATCAGCCTGTGAGGCCGACCTTGAATTGAGCCTCTTATCAAACAGCTGAATAGCACTATAATCATACATCCAACACCTACAGAACCTAGAGAAGGCCCCGCTGCTGCTGCTGCCGCTGTGCAAATATGTACACAAAGATATAAAGCATCCAAAGCAGGCAGTATCTCTCTGCTGGCAGCCCGGCACACAGACCTGCACTCCATCCACAATATGTCTGTCTGCACTGTTGGGCTTATCGCTGAGGGGGATAACAATGGCGATGTGTGCGGTGAAAATGAGGCAATAAAAGCTCAGAAGGCGTGTGTGTGTTTGAGCTACAGTAGGCAGAGAAAGGGAGAATGTCAGAAGAGTGGCATGCACATTATTACAGGCAAAACAAAAGCAACAAGCAGTGATGGCGAATAACTGGGGAGAAAAAGAGACGAGGGGGAAAGTGGGATGAAAGAGGGAGTGATAGACAGGTGATGGATGAAAAGACAGCGACAACAAAGAAATGCTGAAGGGGAAAGGGAGCGAGAGAAAGCACAGGAAAACAGAGAGGGAGGCTGGCTTGACCATTAGGGCGAGAGGAGCTGATGTCAGCATTTCTTTGGTCTTCACCACTCCTCGTCATTAAAGAGGGAGCCACTAAAGGCTCCCATTATTATTATTATTACACCCAGCCTGAACGCATTAATACAACAAAACATGCTCAGAAAGGGGAGCCCTGGTGAGTCTGTGTTGTCCCCTATCAGCCAGCACAAACTGTACACAACCACGTTCACACCAGTCGAGCTGCTGATGACTCACAGCCAGGCAGGAATTAGTGAATTTTTTTGGCAAAGTCTCACAAAGAGCAGAAGGCAAGTGGCAGGTGTAGCAGATGGAGGAATGTAGCCCTGTTCTCTTCCTGTCCGAACGGTCACTTCATGTTAGATTCAAGCTTTTAATAAAATTGTTTAAAGCACAGAATCTGAAAAAAGGTAACTATCAAGATGTGCACATTTCTGCCAGGACAAAATATGCATGATAAGAATAAAAATACTCAGCCCTTTGATGCATGAATTATGACCTCTTCCGTCAAGAATTTTTTTAAAGCTGTTAATCTAGAGTGTTGACATATTTTGTAATATACTCCAATACTGTTCAATGCCTGTGCAAAAGCGTAGAACACTGCCTTTGACTCCTCAGCCTGTCCCCTCTCTTTCTACACCTCCTTCTTGCACCACCCCTCCCTCATTCAGCTCCATCCTCTTGACTCCTCAGCCTCTCACACAACTCCCCCTGTTAAACGAAAATACAAAAATCTTGTCAAAAATTTTTGACACAAAAATTGCAAGTCACAGTCTGATAACATAAATTGATTTATTTACAGCCCAAAAGGTCACTGCAGATGAAGTGCAAGGTTCCAGTAATGGTAATAATTGTAGCTGAAATAAAGCCAGTGCTGCATGATGTCCAGTTTAGCGGACAGAGGATTAAGTTCTTTGCAACATAAAATAAATACTTGAAAATTTTAACAGCTATATTACTTCTTAGATGTTACCTGATGTTTACAAATTTTATTTACCTGTAAGGGTCTCCTATTATAGTAAGTTTGGAGATAAATTCCTGACAAGCACAACATTTCTTGTGCTCCATCGGCCATTTTGGTTTTCAGAGATTTGTGCTGCACTTGCAACACCTGGCCAGTGGGTGGCAGTGTATGTCGCTTACCTGCAACCATAGCATCGAAACCCATGAACATACGAGAAAATGGCTTTTAAATAACGGTCCCCTGTAGTGACCGCTTTGTGTGAAAAGGTGAAATCAAAATTATTAGACATTCTGACATAATGGTTAACTTAATATATCCTGTTTTTAGATCATGACTGTTTGCAGGGGTGTACTTTATGGGGGGACACAGAGGACATGTCCCCTACACTATTTCACATATTACAATCCCTTGATGTGCGTACTTGAGACTATGAGTGGGAGTAATAGTGCCGTCTAGGGTTTCCTTAACCAAAGGGTTGAGGTTAGATGGATAGAGAGGTAGGAAACAGCATAGTAAAGGCTATATCTAGTTCGGCTTTAGCTTCTAACTATCTTTGTCCTTTGAACCTGGATATATCCTTCAAACACAGACTGTAGACCCCTCTGTCTGCTTCTCATGGTGAGGATCGTTACAAATCTCATCATAAAAAATGCTTCATATCATCATCATTGTGACCTAAATTGCAGCTCAACACAGGTTACAGGTTACATTTCAGACTGACAAAAAGTCAATCACGTCTACTCCTGGTGAAGGTAAAGGACGTGAAATCAACCTCCCTGACTGCATCCAGCTCCCAGAGGACTCACCACTCAACTAAATGAAATGGGCTCTTCCGTCAGACAGGAAAGGATTGGCTTGTCAGGCTGCAGGATCAAGCCTCTCACCCCGCGGGACGTATCACTGTCTCTGTCTAAAATTCAGCCAGGGCTAAAATCTTCAACACAGTTCAAGTGAGCCAAAGCTGCCCCCTTAGCGAGAGCGCTTCAGACGCAACAGCCTCACTGCTCTCCCTCAACGTCAGGAGACACTTTAATACTCTGTCCTTTGCCCAGTCGTCACGCTTTAACTGCTAATTAACCATCTGAGAAACTGTTTTTTTATTTTATTTCGCCCCTCAGTCCCGAATCTCTGCTCCATTAGTAGTCTGGTGGCAGTTATACTGAAAATCTCTAACGAGGAACTTAAATCATTCTTTAATATTTCTAATGATCCAACACATTTTCACTCCGACCTCGTCACATATCGACATTTGGTCATAGGCTGAAAGGTTCCCTGGGTGCGTTTGATGTTGTCGTTCTGGGACGCCGTGTCAAGTTCTGCCTGTTACATGCATTGTCGTCTTTCAAAATACACTTCTGTTTTCACAGGGAATTTCCCGTTTACATACAGTCTCTTCCAAAATTAACACACTATAATGGTAAAACTCCGGGACTTGACTTTTTTGCCTTGAACAACAAAAGCATGTGTGGCGTTTAGGAAAAAAGAACAGGGTCTGGATTCATTATCTTGTGGGACACAAACACCGCTCTCCCAGGTGAAAGTTGGTGTTTGTTGGACCCATCCACCACCACTCCCACCTACCCTACTTGCCCATTAAACCTTAACGGCGTCCGGCCACGTATCATGCCAACCTGTCTCCTATCGTCCTAAATTTGTTTCAAGTGACTAGTGACATGAAAATAATAGTTAGCATGTTAGCCATTAGCCTAGATACAGCCGGGGCGCATAGTAGCGTCAGATCTGTTAAAACGTAAGTGAACGGGCATACTTCAAGTGCAAAGTTAGTCCACTAAACAAGCGTTTTTTCCACAAAGACCGCCTGATATCGTTAGGATAAATGTCAGAGAACATATAGAAAACGACATGTAAACGTGTTGTCTTACCTTACCGGTGTGCTGCCATGTTTGTTTACCATCTAGCTCTGCTTTCCAAAGCGTGGCTGAAATATCGCGAGAACAAGCAGCGATCTCATACCGTGCCTGAAATCTCGCGAGCTCCAGATAAAGCCCAGCTGAATACTAACGTTACTCCAGGTGGAGGTGTCTCGTCCTCGGTCACAGACCTTGAAAATAAGACTGCAAGCGCTCCCATTCTTTGCAACAGAGGCATTCCTCTTCTGTGGGCACTGGGGCACAGCATCCACAGGTACACCACCAATCTCCAGAGCTACGCAGCCTTGCAGCAGCCATTCCTCCTCTCTCGTCCTCTACCTGTTGCGCCTCTCTCTCTCTCTCTCCTCCGTTCTTCAATTTCACGAAGCTCTTCGTCAGTGTATTCTGGCTCAAATAAATAAGGGCAGCCATCAAACTCTGCAAAATCAAATTCCTCCTCCACAAAGTCAAAGTCTGGCAAAAAGTCAGCCATTATTCTATAAATCTTTCATAAAATAAATGAATGAACTTTTCAGGCTACTGTCCGGTTCTGCCTTCCAGCTGTTGCTGCTTGTTCTCGCCAGATTTTAGGCACGGTATGAGATCGCTGCTTGTTCTTGCGATATTTCGGCCGCGCTTTGGAAAGCAGAGCTAAATGGTAAACAACAAACATGGCACCACACCAGTAGGTAAGACAACACGTTTACATGTCGTTTTCTATATGTTCTCTGACATTTATCCTAGCGATATGAGGCAGTCTTTGTGGGGAAAAAAAGCTTGTTTAGTGGACTAACTTTGCACTTGAAGGTTGCCCGTTCACTTACGTTTTAACAGGTCTGACGCTACTATGCGCCCCGGCTGAATCTAGGCTAACGGCTAACATGCTAACTATTATTTTTATGTCACTAGTCACTTGAAACAAATTTAGGACGATAGGAGACAGGTTGAAATAAACCGAAATTTCCCTTTAAAGGACAGATTTTTTTTGTCTGGATTTCAGCGACTTCAGAGTGAGACTGGGTTGAATGAGGGCATTTTGAAACGCATGAACATTTGCATTGCCTTTATTTCCCACGTAGAATAAAAGGACCCAGCCCAGCAACGACCCAAACTCGGCTCGCCGGAGGAAATAAGTCAGGTTACAGTTAGTTGCTTGACTCAGCTGAGACTAGGTATGAATGACACCCCACAATCAGGCCAAATAAACTGTCCTGATTCCGGCTGCCGACACTGCCATCAGTGGGTTAACATAGGCAAAGTATAGCACAAGTATGCACATTCACTCACACTTGAAAGCACACACGATAGTGCTAAAGTGAGGATTTGCTGCTTTTCTTTCTTTCTTTTTTTTGACTGTCTCTGTGACAAATCAACCACTTTGGTCCCCATGCAAAAGGTCCCACCACCTCACCAACACAGGAAGAAATCACACAGACTTTGTGGTGGTTTTGAATTAATACAAGCAATACAGAGGTTGCAGAGGACATCAGACATCGTCACGCTGAAAACAGAAACTCATCTACTCATTAGTCCACCTTTACAACCTCATTGTGTTTGCACTCTTGCAAACTATTCATACTCAAAGAGTTCCATGACTTCTGGCTCGATCAGGTCAAGCTAAGAGGAAAGGCTTTCATAGAGGAGGTAGGTGTCAGGGGGTGATGGTGTGTGTGTGAGAGGATGTATGTGTGATAGGTCCTGGTCAAGGTGCTGTATGTAGGTGGGAGCTCTCTAAGCTTTCGTGGAGTTTCTTTAAATGACCTGGAAATGCACTGTGGGTGAGCAAGCTGGGATTGGTGCACTGGGCTTCCTGCTACCTGTCTCGACAGCTAATGAGGTGGTGCAGGGCAGGTGCGCGGGGTCACCAGAGCAGTGCCAGAGCTGAGGGACTAGAGACCGCCGTGGGCTGCAGCGTGAAGCTGGGAATGGCCTGTTTTTTTTCTGGGCCAGGCCTTGCATGGACCCTTCTTAACGCAGGGACCGGGACTGTGTGACATTTTATTCTTCCTCAGGGACTTGGGACTTGTTTTGCTTTAACTGCTTTCACTTGTGCTTCAATAAATTATTTGTTGTCTGCATGCTAATTTGGGTCAGTTATATTCCCCAGTGGCAGTTATTGAACCCAAACCTCCCTTTTAGGTCACACACTGTACCTGTGACATAGGCGTGTGGAATCATATCGCAAGTTAGAAGCTTAGTGGTGGACATTTAAGTAATGCGACCACAGTGTAGTTTGTTTATAGCCTAGCGTTAGAGAAGTAGGGCAATGCTTCCTACAAAAAAAGCACAGTATCCCTGCAGTACACTATGTGTTCTCCGGCACCTGCATGGACATACACGTTTGTCCTAAGGAATCCACTCTTAAAAACAATGATTAATAGCGCCAATAGTGTTAAAACACTCTGTACCTTTCGGTGATTATTTCCTGAACGCTAGCCACCATCACTTTACCATTCAGATAGACACAGCACTGTCCACCAGGTGCAGCCCAAACAATTCAAACATGAAATTAGTCCTAGCATGGTTGAAAGTTCCAGAAAAATCTATTTAAGTACAGTTTTTTGTCAAAGAACTGTTTCCAAAGTCAGGTTTTCACTCTCAAGACCAAGCAGCTACACATGCTGGACACCTTATCACTTCAGTGGGTTTTCCTTCATATCCTTTATGTCACAAACACACTCACATAACCACAAGAAGACAACAGCTGTCTTACCCTTGTGACTCCCACATTGATCTCCTCCGGCCCCAGGGACACTCTGATGAAGCAGCCTGGGAAGTCTCCCTCCTCTTTTTCCAGCAGGTCTTTGCCCTGGTGCAGAGTGATGTGGAGCAGTCCCGTCCCGTGGCCCGGATGCCTAGACGGCTCAAACTCGAGCGTCACCTCCAGCTGGCCGACCGTGAAGTCATGGCCGAAGTTGTTGGCGATGGAGGAGATGGAGCTGAGCGAGTCGGTGGAGATGGAGCGGTTTAGCTGGGCCATGCCTGTCGGGTCCAGCTCCCTGCTCATCAGCTCCAGGTGGCCCAGGTCCCTGAAACCGTCTGGGGTGTCGCCCAGGGCCAGGCTGGGTTTGCGGCTGGAGGTGGTGGAGGTCCGCCGGTGGTTGTTGGCAGCCACTCGCTTCAGGGAGGAGTTAAGTAAAAGATAATAATACATTTTATAGGGTTAGGGTTAGGTTACAGAGATGGAAAACAAACTCACAATGAACTGTTTGCAACTACTAGAAGAACTCAGCTGTTAGTTCTATGTCAGAAAAGTACACCTAAAAAACAGTTCACATGGATTTATCCTTAGCGTCTTGTGGTCTTCATGGGTTTCAAGAAATTTGTCCTTTACTCTGGAGCATACAAATGCCGCTTCGCTGAATTAAGAACCCAAAACTGGAGAAAATTCTTCACAGGTGACCCGGGTTAACATCAGCTAAGATTTCAATTAACCAAGAATCGTGTATTCTCTATTTTTGGGTGCTTCGTACACTGGAAGCATGCAAGAAAAGCAAAGTTTTCATCATGAATTCAACATAACAGAATTATCTTCTCAAATAGAGATAGTCAGTCATGTGCAATTGAGGCCCAAGACTCTGAAGGTGAAACTAAAAGCAGTGCAAAAAAAAACCCTTCAGCCACAGGAACCTTTAAAGTCTTTAAAATCAACTGCAGTCTTCACTTGGTAAGACAACCCGCAGACTCTCGACCCTTTGTGCCTCATGATAGCTCATCACTTGCTCCAAGAGAGGAAGCTGGGTAATTTTACCACTAAAATCAACTTCACAAAACATCTCTCCTCCCTGTCAAATGGAACAGCTCACATTGTTTGTTTCTAAGGGTGCTTTCAGACCTCAAGTTGTCTTGCTTTGGTGTGAATCAGGGACTCATTTTGTGACAAATCTGCGTAATTACTTAGAATTGGTTCATGTTCTCACGGCCGCATTTACAAGCAGACCAGATCAAATGTCATGTGCGAGAAAGCTGCTCTTGACTGGTCAGAATTTCCATGTGGGAAAAATCCAGGAAGTAAACCAAACATTGAAGAAGAGTACACTTGCAAGATAAATGTGACACTTTCTAATGTCACAATGGAGGGACAACTACGCAGGTTGATTTTAGCGCTGCTCATCGTGGACTATATTGCTGTCATTGTTCATTTTAGTCAAACCATACAGTTTGAAAACGAGGCGCGAATCGCACTCGCACTCTGGGGGCTTGAGTTCAACTGAACCGAACCAAACAGGGCAGGTGTGAAAGCACCCTAAGTAGCATGAATGTAAATGTACCTTTTGTCTGACTTCTGAGAAGGAGGTTCCATATTTTTCTTGCAGATATCGATAGTCAAAGTTGGGGAAGGGGGACGGCGCGGGGAAGGTTCCAGATTTCCACAACTTCCAGATGTTGAGCCCAGCCACACCCAGCAGCACGAAGAAACCCACCAGGTAGATCCCCACCTCCCAGCCGGGCGGGTTACGCACCACTGAAACAGACAAAAAAAAGTGCTCGAAGCTATCCTTACTTCTATTTCAATGGTAGCATAAAGTTTAACCTCATAACTGTCTGTGTTTTGTATTTGATGGAGAAGTTTGATGACTGGTGGAAGTGCACAGTTGGGAGAAACCCAGGACAGAGAGTTTAGAGAGGCCTTTTTACTTTAAGACCAGCAGGAGTTTTAACAAGCTCACAATCACTCGGCACAGTCAGCCACTGTTTCAGGCCTTGTCATTTAACGCAGAGCATTGAGACGACTCTGGAAGCGTTCAGGATGTATAAAGTTTTATGTAAATCAGATAATAGTTTGGGACAAAGTGACAGACAAATTGAAACGCCTCTCTGAATAAAACGTCACTCATGTTGTATTTTCAAGAGGGATTATGAGCCTGTGCTGCGCTGGCTTTCTCAAGATGAATTGCTTCTGTGAGAGGACTTTGACAGTTTTATCTCTACTTTTTAACACAAGAGATGAGCCAATTATAGGGCCAGTCAAAATGTGTTGTAGCACTGACGGCCTTCAGCGGGAGACGACGCCAGAGTCGTAAAGCTTGTGTAAAAAGGTGACAATAGCTGTCAAATAGACCTGAGAGCAGACACACAAATATACACAGATGAACAAAAACACACTGATACCCACACTCACAGGGACGACCATGCAGAAGAAATCAGTAAGGGTGCTGGGACTGTCCACTCACCACTCAGATGGTAGCCTGATATATCCCCACTTTGAGCGGAGGACATGGTGCTGCAGCCAGCCTGGGAAAAAAAACATCGAAAGAATAATCTGTTCAAGTGGTTTGTTTTTTTTTTATGTCAGAGACCATAACAGAGAAAAAGTGACAGTCATGGCTGTTGCCAAACTTGATCTTAGAAGGAAGTATAAGAAAAACCACAGAATTTACTTTAATGGCATCTTGGTATCATCCGGAATAAAAATTGGGTTATTTCTCCTCTTAAATATATTGAATGTTTAGCTGAGGGAACAATTCATTCTGTTTTGCAGAGTATAATTAAATAACCTTTTAATTCTTAGTACAAGTAACAAGATTTTAAACACTTAGTCTTCTTTCTCAGTCTTAATATTTTGCCTTCAACATGAATCACAGTTAATTAATCTACTTTGTGCTGCATCGCAAAATGGACCGTGGGAACCTAACAACTCCTGACATCCACTGCTGCTTCAGATACATGAACAGGATGGGGTACATGCACAATAACATGCATGCATAACAAGGGATGTCAGGGCTCTGGGTACATTTTTACATTTTTGCTCTGGGCCCTTTGGACAGGAGTGACCAACACAGAGCCAACAGTCTGCAGGTCTGCATCAGTAAAGGCACCTGCTGTAATGATCTCTTTGAATGAAAACGTGCAGACTTTTGGCTCAAACTGGTACATAGTTAGCCACCCCGACTTATACAAATGAGTGTTTTCTGGTTAAGGTTTGGTTAAGTTTAGGAAACTGAAACTACTTGGTTCAGGTTAAGGAAAGATTGTGGCCACGCTTTAAAAGAGCACTTAGATTCACGATGAACAGTTTAAAAGCAGAATCAGAGGTATCATCTTTTTTAAAGGTTCAACACATGACTTTCAGAATGTTAATATGACAGCAAACAAGTATTTGCTATGTAAAGATATGGTAGGGTAACGATGAGCTGAGCAGAGAATGAAGTGACGCTACCTGTGTGTGTGTTGTAATCTGAGCTTCTCTTTACAGTTCTGTTTTACAGTACAGTTCCCAAATGCAATCGCCAAAAGTAAAAAGCTAATATTAGGACAAACAAACTACACTAAGCTTGCATTACCTAATGTCACCACCATAACACAAGACTGTATTCTGTGTTCGGCGCGGCGTGATGTTGTCCTGTCATCTCATTTTTAGCCACTCGTTAGCAACTGTCTTTTATAAGACACATAGAAGCTTCAAAGTTCGGGGTATTTACTGACGTATTTTATGTCATAGAACAAAATGTGAAAGCCACATAAGCTTGTGTTAACCACAGACCTTACTTTAGGCATCTAATCAAAATCCCAGACAAGGGAACCATGGGTGGTACAATGCTAACTCATTTCTGGGTTTTAGGACTCATTCCTGGCAGACTCCATTCGTTATTATGTCAGACAGTCCTGCCACACATGCATGCGAGTCCCTGTGCATGTATCCCACTAGTTAGCTAACCACTGTTGCTCTGCTCTGCACTCATATGGCAGTTACCACTGAGAACCATGACGCCGTTGTCACAAAAGCATAACGTCCACTCTCTGGTTTCCCTCCATGTTAACACAGTTAACTCTGTCAGCACGGCTGCTGTTGTTAGCACTGTTAGCACCCTTAGCTGCTAGCTGCAAGCTTGGCCACTTCCATGCTGAGAATTGAGTGGAGACAATACTGGCTCAAACTCTGAATCATAGATAAGTTTTAATCCTTTAAACACATTCTTGTTTCTAGTCAAAACCTGGTGCATACATTACCCATAATGCATCTCAGCTGATGACAGTTGGGTCTGAGATTCAGGTGTGTAATGTTAGTAGTGGTTAATATAGTTTAAAGTAGAGATTAGGGATTGAAAACAGGTCTGATGAGCTCGCGTCTGTCTTCAACTTGATGTCTTCACCCCCAACCTACACTGACTCAAATGGCATCACTTTAGGCAATTTATTAGACTTCGCACAGAAAGAGATGTTAAGAAATCTCTTTTAAATATATGCAGCAGATCAGTAAACAAACTTTGACATGTTAAAGAAAGTTTCACTGTTGGTTAGAGACGGGATCTAAACCGTCATGTCTGGTGTCAGTGTCAGATGCTTCGTGCACTCAATCATCCACCCAAACTACCTCCCTTAGAGGTACTGTGGGTGTCGAGTGACATCGAGCTTCTTCCGTCAGTCATTATTCATGAGGCCACCAGACGACGTATGTCAGGAAAACCTAAAAATAGGTTGTTTTCAGTCTTTGAATGACAAAAGTTTTTTTTGTTTTTTTTTTCCCAGATTCATCTGGCTGTATTTACTATAATTCGTTGAGAGACTTGGTAAAGACTGAGGGCAAATTCCACATCAAAAATAAATCTGTAAAATCTCAAATAATAATAATACAGTATGTTGTGTTCCAGACACACTTTTGTCAGATTTTTTTTTCCCTGCATGAGCATGTACAGTACCCTTGGGAAATTCAACAAGTAAACACCTGACTTCCTTTTCACAGCAACAGAGATGAAATATAATGTGCACATGAAAGATATACTATTAGTTTGTAATCATGCTGCTGTAAATGTAATCTTACAGCACACCGCTTCTTGGAGAGCTCAATGACTGTACATTCACTGTAGGAGCATGCAGCTATTAGGTTTGTTTCGTTAACAATGAGAAATCAATTCGGTTTTCATGGTTCTTTCGTAAAAATAGCAGCAGAGGCCGTTTTTTAAGAACCAGAGGAGAGCGATATTTTCCTGTGCCCCTCTCTTCCTCCGCAAACTGCAAAATAAAAAACGATGGGCGCTGGCGTGTGACTCATTCCTCCACCCAACCTCCCCTCCTGCTCCCCCGCTTGTTGGAATCTCCCCATATCTCAGTGGCTCGGGGGGAAACGAGAGCATTACACTAATGATATAGAAAAAGGCCGGAGGAGGGTTGGAGGGTGGTGGGGGGGGGTTTGTCGACTCAATTCTGCTGAGCGCTTTGCAGACCACAGCCATGCAGGCCAATTAAAGTGGCTGACGCAGTGCAGGGCCCACTGACAGCTGCTGATATGCCATTAGCAAAGCATGGGGAATCTCTAGCAGAGAGGGACGTGTGAGCACCACCACCCCAAAACACGGGCTAGCATTGCTAAGATAAGCTCAGCGTGGCTAAAGGTAACATATGAGTGTAGAGGAGGTTCAGAGGAAGCTTAAGAGAAGGAGGAAGAGGGGGGAGGATCAAGGATGGGAAGGAAAGAACAAGAGAGAAATCGAGCAAGACAATGTTTCAGACAGATTTAGTAAATAACAATGAGGCAGCGTGGGCGCTCTGGTGCCTCAGTGGGCTTAAGGTGGCAGAATACTAACAATCAAGTCCAACTTGCCTGAAATAGAAATAGATTTGAAAAAAAGGATGCACACATTCACCACAGTTTGGTGAAGTCTGCTCATGTGAGTTCAGTGCCCATGAATTAGAGGAACTAGACGTCATTTGATTAGTCAGAAAGGTGCAATTATCCCCTACCCCCTGTCAGATGAACTTAAGTACCACTTATTTAAAGTGCTTTTTAAAATTGATGATTTGTGGTTATACAAAGGCAGACACTGTTAGAGTTTCCATCCTTAAAGGGATAGTGTCAGGAATCAGCTCAGCAAAGGACCTAAATGCAGAGTAGTCAGCAACAAAAGGCGAGCTTTCATTAAGCTGATAAAAGCATCCAAAAACAGGCCGCTAACTGAAAGTCCAAAACAAAGAGCCAAAACTAAACCGAAAACCAACTGGGATAACACAATGAGCTTAGGAATGACTTCAAGGAAGAAATCCAAAACAGAGAACGAGACACAGCTGGAGTAGGTGGACACAGGCAAAAGGAAGGAAATGGGGATTGGCTAACAACAAGTGTGTGGTGGGGAACACTAGGGTGGAGCAAACAAGACTAATACAGAACAGGTGTGAAGGGGAAACTGTGGGAACAGGGAAGGACTAACGAGACAGGTGTGACAAAACAGGCGGGAAAACATACAAAAACAGGAAGTAAAATCAGACACGACACATGAGGAGAGAACCTACAAAATAAAACAGGAAATACATTAAAGGGATAGTGCACCCAAAAATGAAAATTCAGCCATTATCTACTCACCCATATGCCGATGGAGGCCCTGGTGAAGTTTTAGAGTCCTCACATCCCTTCCCTATCTTTTAGTTCTGTGGTTACCGTTGTCTCTCCCTGTAGTGCACGTATCACGTGATGTAAACACGGGTGAGCAAAGCTCATGCTTTCGCTGGTCTCGTGCAAGCACGCACACGTGAGCGCGGAGCACAGAGAAGCAGTCAGAGCTACAGGCTACAGTGAGGCTAAAAACAGAGTTCATATGACGTTTTTCGAAACAACTTTTTATGTCGGGGCTTCAGCACACTTGGATCACTACGGATGAGCAGTATGGAGATAATTTGTGGTTTCAATTTTGTGTTCTTGGACGTTAGTCTGGGGTGCTGTCAGCCATTAGGTGTGCTGGCCGCTCCCCCCGCCGATCTCCGCAAGGGATGTGAGGACTCTAAAACTTCACCAGGGCCTCCATCGGCATATGGGTGAGTAGATAATGGCTGAATTTTCATTTTTGGGTGCACTATCCCTTTAAAAATGAATGAGTCAAATAAGTCTGTGCACTTGGGTGGCGTTAGATGGCAGTAACAATAGACATAACATCCTAGAACTTCCTGGTCTCACTCCGAAGTCATCGAAAGCCAATGCTTAGTCAGTCACTTCTGGCATGATACATGGCGAGTAGCTGCTGGTGTCCCGGAGCATCAACAACCAATGCACCCAGGGTACCTTGCACGTCATATATCGATGTGGAAAGTCCATGACCACATGTCGATATGTGACAAGGTCGGAGTGAGAATGTGTTGCCTAGAAAAATTATATCCATAGGACAGGGAATCTTAACGCTGCCCCCCACCACAGAGGTACATCGCTGAGATTCTGCGTTGATTCTCCTGCCTTCTTCTCCAAAATGGGGGTGTGCCGACCATCACCTACTGTTGTTCTTACACTGACTATGGATAAGTATCTCATACAACCCCAAAAACAACCCCATAAAACAAACCATGCCTTTCAGGTGGATCCGCAGCACAATGCCTTTGACAGAGAAGAACATAATCTAGCTCGTGACCTTTACTGCTTGTTATGCCTGCTCTCTTTCCCATTTCTCCTGTCACAATCCAACACATGCAATCTGAGCAGAAGGGTTTCAGACAGTGTGAAAAGGAGGACGGTATTAGGAGGCTGTGTAATAAACTGAGGCGCAGAGAAAAAGGAAAACAGACAAGCAGAAGGGGAGGAAAACAATAACTTGGATCAGGCTGAATCTTCGTACATTACAGTGCTACTTTTTCCACTTGCAATGATGGAGCTGAAACCCACAGAACAGGAGAAAGAAGGATAAGAGTCTCAACCTAAACCCTGATGTCTTATTTCTACATCAACAGTCATCAGATATGTCATATTTCCTCTTTTAGATTTGAGACTTTCCTTCAGCTGACAGCTCATTAACACACAGCTGTGAAAGGAAAGGTGAACATTTGCATAAAAGCGTTCCCACAGAATTGTCATCCTCATGCCCACATGCTCTTGGCTCTCTCGCTTCTTTAGATGTATCTCACCGTTGCTGCGGGGATTCTGTGTCTGATAACATTCCTCATGAAGCCTAAAACGACCGTCTTCCTCCAGTGCACACGGAGAGCGGTTGTGCGGAGGACGTTTTAATTACCGAGATATGCATGAAATGAATATCTTGTCACAACGTCAGCTTGCAGAACAGGCTGTGATGAGCGTTAAGTGGCATGTGAATAATGCAATGGAATAGAGCTGGTGAAAATTTACGAAATACAATTTTCCAGAACAGTAATGAGGCTGTCAAAGAAAAAAATACAACACAAAGGGAAAGTCAGAGTTAACATTAATGTCTGATTATCAATGCAGGGATGCCAAAACAAGACAAAGATTTTTCTCCTGCATCATGGGGCACAGAGACAGGTTACTATCTCAGACTAGAAGCGTTTAGTCATTGGGAAAACTTTCAAAACTTAATTCTTCCTCCAAACTCTATAGGATGTGCTGCATAATTTAAATTGATGTGATGAGTTTGATGTCTGTCAATGTTGTTGACCACTTTTAGGACTACTGTGCTGTTTTGGGTCCCTGCTTTTTTTGGTATTGTGCTGTGTAAGAACTGTATCAGACCGTCTGACCTCTCTGTGCCCATCCTGTTCACTGCTGTATTTTGTGTCTTTGTTACTGTGATTTAATGCTTTCATCTTGACCCTTTTTGTCCTGTCATCTTTGAGGTATAGGAACAGCATGTAAGATATAGGGAGATTTAGTGTCGTCTTGCGGTGAGAATTGCAAACTGCAACCAGCTGAAACTTCTCCCGGATAGAATTCCATCAGTGTTTATTGTTCAGGAGGTTTTTACTGGGAGCCAAACTGTCCACAGAGGTTTCTTTCTCTCCAAAACAAACAGACCAGGTAAAGCTGGTAAAAAACTGAATACAGCATTTTCATGTTACAAATCTATGCTTCGCCTACCCTGTTTAGTGCATCGACAGGCTGTTAGCCCAGAGCCTGCTCATGTGTGCTTGTCTTTGTTCTCTTATAACTTAATGTGTGCATACCTAATTTCTGATTCAGGTGTTTAGGAGGTTTTAACCATCTTTTCCGCTCCAAAACAAATTTAATTTAAACTGGTAAAAACACTGAAAAAGGGCCGTTTCATGTTACAAATTAGTGTTTCTCTGACGTTGTTTGGCATGTCGAAGATGGGCCATTATAGCCTGGTGAAACCATCCTGATCTCGTGAGCTCATATTCTATTTCGCTCCGCAGATCAGTCTGGTCATGGAATCATAAACGCGAATTCTGGCATTGGTTTTGGCTTACCAGGCCAATCACAACTGCTTATTACTTTGGACTACTGATTTTGAAACTGCTACGGTAAATGTGTTGAACGAACTGGAATGTATATTTTCTTTAAAAGCAGAGCAAACAGCTGCACTGAAAGCTTTTATTGAAAAAAGGATGTGTTTGCAGTCCTTCCTACGGGGTTTGGTAAAAGTTTAATTTATCAACTGGCTCCGTTGATCGGGAAAAAGATGGGACTCTGTGAAAACCCAGTGGCTATTGTTGTTTCTCCGCTAGCTGCTCTCATGGAGGAGCAGGTCAGGGAAGCAACCAAGCTGGGAATCACAGCCATGCAACTCGAGTCCACAGTGAGGAGGAAATCCGCAAAGACAGCAACACTCCTTCCCAGACATCATCACAGCTCATCTCCGCTGCATGCTGCACTTGCTTGCTGGTCTGTTTACAGTGGCGTTGTGCTAGCCTACATCACACGTTTCGTTTACTCTGATTGGTTTTCCGTCTTTCCAATTGCGTGAAGGAGCACTCTGAGTGACAGCCGTTGATACTGCCCCTCGGGAATAGAGGAAATGTACAGTCCATGTCCAGACCCATTTGTGTTTTGCAAATTGGGTCTGGCAACGCCAGGCTAGGGCCGTTAGCCTAGCACCTGCTAATGTGTGCTCACCTTTTTTGTCTGATAACTTAAGATCCAGATGTTCAGGAGATTTTAGCCATGAGCAGAATTATCCGCAGAGGTCTCCTCCTCTCCAAAACAAACGGACCTGGTGATTTAAACCAGTAAAAACACAGAAAAAAGTAGTTTCACATGAAAGAAATCAGTAATTTTCTGCTAGCTACAGTGGCCGATGCAAAAATGCAAATGGCCCTATCTAGAGCCATTGTTTGGTTTGTCCGTTCTGGGCATCTATAGAAACATGGTGGGTTATACACTGAAGAAAATATACTTATTATATTCCATCAGGTTCACTGCTCAGACTCCCACTTGCTAAAACAAACAGATACAAGCACTCCTTGATTCGTTCCGCTGTCTCTCTTCTAAACGCCAGGAGGAAAAGGTAGCTTATTCATTAGTGTGGAATATCTTAATCTTTCTTGAGTATGAGTGAGTATTTATTAGGCTTGTCCACAATGTGTTTATTATGCTGTGTGTATTTGTGTATTTTTGTACTTTGTGTTGCTCCCACTTGCTGTGAAACTAATTGCCCAATGGGGGACAAATTAAGCAATTGATTGATTGATTTAAGTCAATATATCGCCCTAAATCCTACATACTGGACCTTTAAGTGCTTTCCTTTGTCATCTCATGAAAATCAACTGGCAACAAACCAGCAATGAGAAATAAAGATATGTTTTCTTCAGCAAGACAAATAAACACAATTTTTAGGATTTTGAAAATGTAAATGCAATTGCCAGAGGTAAAAAGCTAACGCTGAAGTACACAACAGTAACATGACCTTAAAGTCATCACCACAACGAGGCTGTGAAGCTGTGTTTGACATGATGATGTTCTGTAGTTTCATTTAGCCACTTGTTAACAACAGTTTTATTTAAGACATTTAAAGCGCCAAAATTCAGGAGTGGGGTATTTACTGATGTATTTTATGTTGTAGAACAAAACGTGAAAGTCTCGTAAGCTTGAGTTACGTTCTTTCAGGTATCTAACCAAAAACCCATTTAAAAAATTCCACTGACTTTAAGATGAGGGAACCATAAGTACAAAAATTCTAACTCATTTCCAGGTGTAGGGGCTCATTTCTGCAGCACTCTATGAGAGGCCAAGTGGATAAAAGCACTACATAAATGCAGCCATTTACTGTTGACATATCCATGTGAGCTGAGCAAACTCCATCTGTTTAGGAAGACTGCAAGATGCAGTTTAAAACTCAAGAAAAAGCTAAAAGCTAGAAGAACAGAGCTTCATTCAGTTGACCTTTTATATAGGCTACAGATAAAAACTCTACATGTAAACCCTCGCTCCATTTAATTTCTATTTTTGGTTGTACCTCATGACCTCTACAGCTGAAAGACAGACGCTCGCCTTACAAGACAAGATGTACCACCTGATCTTAACTGGTATACCACTGTGAGTTCGCTTGATGCAGGTCCATCTTTTTGAAGTCTAACACTACTGGGGTTTTGGATTTGGCGATTTCTTAGTAGTTCTTTCACTTCAGCAGCAGTAAGCCCTCATGCTGGCATCTTCCAACAGCCTTCAGTCAAACAGAAGAAATAAAGTTTCAACTAAAAATATTAATGCAGTTTTTTTCCAGTACTCATAATTATAGTTCTAAAAGTGAGAGTGTATTACAGACTCTTGTGTCTCAGTGTAATAAGTGTCTTTGTGTCTTTGGCTTCTCTGTAGTCTGGTGTTGGGTTGCCAAACAAAAAACAACGTGACTAGAGAGGAAACAGACTCTATCAGTCAGTGTCTCCACCTGAACCTAAAGCAGCTCAGACACAAACAGCAAACCCGACACACCTGCTCAGAGAGAAGCAGATTCTGCACACTGGATGTAAATGTGCCAGAGCTGCTGCTGTTTGCTGCGAACAGCTAGGAGGAAAGAAAACAAGAAATTCCATTTATTGGAACTGCATGTTAAAACAGGCCTGATCAATAACAACAGACACACAGATTTATGTCCTCACGACACATGCATGCACACACACACAGGCACACACACAGGCACACAAATAGAGAGCAATAAAGATGAGAGAAAATGAAGAGCGGAGAGGTTAGATAAGGGGAGATGTGAGAAAAGGATGAGATAATAGGAAGAAGTGATTGGGGAAAATAAAACAAGACAAGTGTGTTTGTTGAAAAAGTAATAAGAAACTGAGAGCAGCTGGGAAGAGGAGGAGGAGGAGGAGGTGGAGGAGGAGGAGGAGGGTAGAGGAATCACAGCCCTGTCAGCTTGCTCTCCCAACAACTGATCAATCAACTTTGCTTTTAATCTCGCCCAATGACTCATAATCAAATTAACTGCCTCGCTGCCGCACTCTGTGAAACGGCCAGATAAAACACTGCACAGTAATCTCTCTCTCTCTGTCCTGCCTCCTCACATATCTGCCGCTTTCCATGCCAGCTACACTCTGACTCTCTGGTTTGGGCAGCTCATTTGGTGCATGGTTAAGTAAAAGTAGCATCGCACTGGCTGGCGCCGGCTTTTAAATGTCAGCGGCGGCGCCAGCGGAGACAGGAAGAACCTGCATGCTGCAGCCAATCAGCTCAATCACTCAGAGTTCAAACAACAAACCCTGAACTCAAATATTCCTTGGCAGGGATACCTCACTTCTAAAGGCTGACAGAAGCGTGGGCACCACAAAGTTGCTGCAAAGGAAGTTTAATTAAGACTAAGAGTGTACTGACATGCAGCTCTGTGAGGTTATACTGAGGAAATGTTATGTCTGCATGCTAACTGCTAACAAGCTCATAATGACAGACTGACTTTTAGCAGGTGCAACGGTTATCATGTCCACCATCTTAGTTTAGCGTGCTAGCATGCTAACATTTGCTAATTAGCACTAAACACAAAGTACAGATGAAGCTGAAAGGAATGTAATTAGTCTGGCGATAAACCAAAGTATTCAATGAAAGGTGTTAAGCAGTAACGCGTTACTAATAACCACTGGTATCTTCATGGACTACCGTGATGGTGTGATCCACAGTGTCCATCTACTATATGGGCTATGCCCTGCCCCTAACATCCTTGCAGTTACCCACAAAACAAAGAACTCATTAAACCTTACTTTAATTGTCGACTCCTACTGATTTAAAATCCAACAATCAATCACATCCCTGGATTCATTTTCATAATCGTCGTGCATGCATGTCACAAAGCAGCAAACTAGCATGGAAGATTGAAATGCTCACATTCAGCTGCTGGAAACATTGCCATTACTTTGACGTCATGAGGAAAGATGACAAGAACACCATTGTTCAAGGGTCTGGTACTAAGACCCATTCCACTGCAAAAAACATGTCCTCAAACCTCCTGAAACACCTACTACGACTGACAGCACAACAACGTGAAGCTCGTGGAAAAACACCACAGCAAAGGTGAGTTGTCTGTGCCGCAGAGGACGGCTACAGCCTGACACTGGATAAACAACCAAAACTAGATGTTAATCGTGAACAGAAGGCTACAGGCGACAAAAACTAATGAAGTTGGTGGCTTGATAGGTGGTGGATGAACCATTACCAGCTTCCACAACTGACTCTATGCCTTTGAGACAGATCCTTGGGAAAATACAGTCAACAGAAGACGCCCAGGTAAAAAAAACATTCGCAAGCCTTTGCTGTGCTTACTGGAGATTACCCTGGGACTCACACTGAGGCACTGGGGAGTGTAAATCACCAGTTTCATTACCGATATGGAATTTTCCGATATTACAAAGTCTGCCGCGATACGTTTTGGATTCGATACGATTCAGGGGTCTGCGATCAATATTAGGTCATTGTAAAAGCCCATTTAACTGTCACAGAAGGCGCTGCCACCCCTTTCTTTTGTACTTTTAGCCATAAAGGATAAACACACAAAATAATAACCACAGTAAAGTTTACTTAAAACTGACTCCACTAGCACAAATAAAACAGCAAATGGGATAAGTTTAACCTTCAGGCTTTCTGTCAGAGAGACCTTTCTGTAACCCAGACCATCATCTTTTTCATACTTCAGGACTATCTGGCTTAAACCCCGAAGACAAAACTTCTCCAAACAGCCATAAAACACAAATTAACAACAACACCACCATTTAACAAAAGTATCAGCTCAGTAATAACTGCCAAGGTTCACAGACATGTTAATTGCTTTTTGCTAATCCCTCATTATTAGCTTTGGCATGTTTGCACTGCATGAATTAGCCTAGCAGCTAGCAGACTTTGTTCCCTCTACTCATAGTTTAACAAATTACATGTAACGTCATTATTATTCTTACTCACCGCTGGTTTAAGTCGCTGTATCTCCCGACAGAACAGCTCGGTATAATTTTAGCCTGCAGGACTTTTTTATTCAGCTTAACATTGTTGAAACAGAGAAGCTAATGTTGCTAAAGCAAGAAGCTAGCGGAGTGAGACGCCCGTCTAGGCGGGTAACATTACCTCGCCTTTTATCTCGTTATGTCATTGTTAACGTACGCCATTTGCTATGTCTTTTGATCCCTATTTTCTCTGAAATCCAAATTATTTCCACACTGCTGATTTATTCGAGTAAATAATGTTATCCTCATCATCTTTCTCTTGGCTGTTTGCCATCTACCTGCTGCTGACTGACACTGACTCAGACTTTCAAAATAAAAGCCAATGCTAAAGGTAACAATATGGATCGATGTTTTTACTTTGCATCGATAATACTGGATCGTTGATCGTTAAATCGATATACTGATCCAGATTGATGGATCGCTACACCCCTATGAGCCACACACATGAAGTCTGACTTTTGAGGAGAAAGGATGCAATTACCAATTTTGTGGGGTGAAACTGAAAAGTGATATAATGAGTAGTGCAACGAATTACAATATAAACTAATAATATAACTTTTAAAAGACTAAAGAGTAATTTTTTTGAGTAACGAGCCCAACACTGTTGGTAAAATGTAATGTTGAGCAAATGATGACACTAGAATAAAAGTTAAGGGATCACAATACTCATTCAATCATTTCCGTAACCGCTCATCCTGTTGGGGGCCATTGCTGTCTACAAATCTTGGCCAGGGAAGAAAGATGCGTGAAAGAAGCTATTTATGTCAAACTGGAACGACCATTGTTAAACAGAGGAGGTGGCCGACAACACCACTTATCACCCATCTACAATGCAGTTTTGGGATCCCTCCCCAGAAGACTTCACCTGTAGTTAATCTGCAGAATGTCTCCAAAACATGATTTATTCTCCATCAAATTTAATGTACAGATCAGCCCCGGATCAATTAACAAAAGATCAGATTTGACCATCAAAATATCTTTGATAGCCATAGCTACAAGACTTTTAACAGAGATACTTCATTCTTCTCTTGTAAAAGAAGATGTTTGCAAATTAGTTTAACTCAAAATGGAATCAATGTAAAAGGCGTCTTTGAGTGTAACAGCAAGCAGAGAATTGTTTGCGCTCTGTCTACTTTGATTATTCAGTCGAGAGCTACTTAAGTAACTCTCACAACTGGAATTAAATTTGTCTCAAAAAATCTGGCGGGTAAATATTCCTTCTCCGTCTTTGCAGAGAAAAGCTCTCAGTGCAGTTTGTGAGAAGCTTACGAGAAAAGGCTGCTGAACCATATTAAACATCAGAATGTTGAGAAGGCTAATATACAGAGGGGATAACACTTGTCAAACACTATCAGACCAGACAAACGGAGACAGACTGCTTGTTTGGTTGAATTATTGCAGAATATTTACCTAAATTAATGGGTTTTTGCCTTTTTCTATCCTGATAAATGATGACAAAGACTCAGCTTGATCATTGTTTCACACATGTGGATGCATCCCAACACAACCACACTCAGCAGGGTAATTAAAGAAGTTGCTGAGTGTTTCCCATTTATTCCCACACCTGGTTGGACTCTTCCCATGCCGCTGATTTTTCATCACTTTTGTAATCTTGAAGTTTCAATCTGGAGCCCTGGTGTCAAGGCTGAACCCACGAAAGTCATGAACTCATTATATCTACTACTTATCAGATTAACAACCTCACAATTAGGCTAATACGGGACAGGGAAAGCACTTAGTGCTACAGAAACGTCTGTCAGACCCGACTTAATGTTTTGGAAAAAGGTTCATTCACTCTCAGTAATGTGGAGGTGGGTGGAAGCTTAAATTCTCCAAAGTGGGGAAGAGCAGTGATTTGAAGCCAAGCCCAAGCTTTATCGATTAACTATTGAGTAACTGCAGTCAGATCCAAAGGTATTTGGACAGTAACACAGTTTTTTATGCCTCCGCTCTGCATCCTAGTTTAAATTTGACTTTGAAATCACAGATGGGACAGAAGGGATTTAATATCAGCTAACAATGTCGGCCCTCCAGCTGGTTAACTGCTGTAGTGCGGCCATTGGAACTGAAGGGATATTACAAATTATTATTAATGCCTGCCCACGCAGATATTGCACCAGTCAAATTACTATCACGTCCCCACAATAGCACTAAAAAATGCATTTTATTTCCAGTTCAGCTTTAACTTTAGTGCATTTTCATCCATATGAAATGAAAAACGTGAAACATGTTTTGGAAACAAGTTGAAGGACATTTACCACTCTCATGTCTGTACGGTAAATATGTACCTGGAGCCAGCAGCTGGTTAGCTTACTATAGCTTAGCATGAAGAGTTGAAACAAAATCTGCCCATCAGCACCTCTTAAACTCACTAATGACGCCAGCATTGGCTGGAAACTGCTCCCAGCCAAGAAACAGCTCAGCACATATCCCCCGTAAAACTGCAACTTGTCACTGTAATTCTTGGTTTCTGTACAGATTAAGCAAATGTTATTTAGGAAGTTAATTAATTAGTTCTTTCTTTACATTTGGACTACTCTGGCTTACAGGATGTAGACTGTGAGTGTGAGCCTGCCAGTGGTCACCTATTTATAGTAGAGTGCTCCAGGGATGACGTTAGCATCGCACTGGTTCCCTCGTCAAAAAGACAATGGGATTTTTTACTACTGGATTTTGGATTATTGATGAAAATAAGCTCTGTGGCAAACAAATGTTTATGGGACGTAGTACATGTTTCATTCAGCAAGATAGTTTTCACAGATGAACACCACTTTCATGATTACTGAAGCTGAAATGTAATCGCCACAAGTAAAAAGCTAACAAGACTGTGTTCAGCACAGTTTGGTGTGACGAAATTCTGTAATTTCATTTAGCCTCTTCTTAGCAACCGCCTTTTTTAAGACACATAGAAGCTTTAAAGTTCACCAGTAGGGTATTTAGCAGTGCATGCTTTTGCACCCTTGTATAACCAGGTCTGAGGGCACACTATTGTTGCACCCTGGGCAAAGCACCGCCAAAGACGATTTTGATTGGAATAAAGCAGCTGTGCGGAACTTTTTACCATTTATAAAACTGTCCCTAGTTCGTATCACCCCCCCTTGAAGATCCACATATTTGTTTGAACCCAACAGCGACAAAAAAGCCTTTCTCTATATGGCTATTTAGCATAGCCTCGGTCGGGACGGACACGGAAGCCAGCAAACCAGAATACGGCACCCAGGGGTGGAAGTAAGAAGAAGGAGCCGTGTTTACAGAGAGTGTTCTTCAAGTAAGCGGTAAGCAACGGGCATTGCTGAACACATAACAGTTTTACCAGATGTATCTGTAAGGACTTGGTTGTACTTTTGATGTCATGGCGGATAAAGAAGGAGCACCATCTAAAAGAAAAAGAACAGAAGAACGGAAGAAGGCTAAACGGGACAGTGATAGGGCTCGAGCCCAAATGCGTGTAAACCTCGGTCAGGCATTCACCAAGTGGAGAGAGCTGAGAGATTTGAAAGGTTTTAAAACTGATCCCGAGTTGGCCCTTTTCCTAATCGACAGGTATGAAATTTTTGTTTTTATTTAGAGAATATACCGCAACTTGTTAGACGTTGTTTCATTTCAATATATGACGACATGGAAGTTATAAGCAAGCTAAATGTAACGTTAGCTGATGTGAACCGCTTTTGTCTAGTAACGTTACAACAAACGCCACAAAATTATCTGTGACTGTGACCATGAACACAAATATACAGCAGGCAGTTGTCCTCAGTTTATAAGAAATTCAGAGCTACACCAGAGCATTTATGAACAGGTCTTACTTTACTACTAACTTGTGTGTAACGTTAGCATGTTAGCATGTTTCCACTAATTACTTGGACTGACCTGACGTTAGTAACGTTAATCCTCTCGCTCTCCAAAACAAATGCATGCTGTAATTGCCGGTTGCAGTCAAGATTTTATGAATGAAGCGGAATGCCGGCTGCAGTCGGAATTTTACGACACCAGGCTGTGGATGTTATACCGCTTCAACCAAAGGGGGCGCTATAATGAAAAAAACCGTGAAGTTGCGCACAGCTGCTTTAAAGAAATACAAACAACCCAGATTTTTTTTCTCCCATAGTGTGAAATAATGGTGTGTTCAGCAAGATCTTTCTTGTGCAATGGCTCAGCACTAAAATTAAGTGTGGATATAGGCCTGGCTATGCGAGACTACCTTTGAACGGACTTGCGCTAGCTGTTTTCCCTTGTTTCCAGTCATTGTGCTGAGCTAAGCTAATCAGATCTAGCTACATATTTACAGCACAGATGTGAGAGAATGTATAAACAACACTGTTTAAAAGAATACTTAACCTGCAAAATGACCATTTGTATATATTGCTCATTGCGTGTTGCGTTGAATTTGTGAGGAAAACTTTTGCCTCCACGGTGAACACAGAATCCAAAAAGACAAACTTTTTTTCATGAATTGAAGTAACCATGGATCGCGCTTAACAACAGCAAAACTAAGTCAAACCATCTGTTGACAAACTCTCTCATAACTTGTGCAGGATAATGCAGATCTCATTTATCCAGTCATATGCTCAGTACTTTGAAAACACATGAAAAAAACATGCATTTTCGCGAAAAACATTACGACATAAAACATTAAAGCCTGTGCATGAGTGTGCCTGAGCCTCAGTGCTGAACATACAACTGGATAAATGAGACTTGGATTATACTGCAAGACTTGTGTGAGAGTTTCTAAACAGATGTTTTGATACAGTTCTGCTGTAGCTCTATTCATCAAGACTGAAGAATGTTTTGCCTTTTTTGGATTCTCCGTTCACGGTGGAGACATGCCAGAAAAACAAAGTTGTCTTGACGAATTCAAGGTAGCACAGGGTGAGTAATCGTTATACAAGTGGTCATTTTGTGGGTGAAGTGTTCCTTTAATGCTTGATAACTTCTTGGAGTCTTAATCTCATAAACGTGATTTATCTTGCGATACTTTCTTTAATGATTCTCTCTCCAGCGTGCTGCATTTGGAGGCATCTCCAGGAGAAGTGAGCTGTAGTTACATTTGGCAGCAAACTGCTCTGACCGCAGGCATTCACCTTAAAATGAGGCAATCCATTACATGATCTATTCTGGAAATATTAGCGATGAAACATTAAGGTATAAGCCACCTCTCGATCTTTGGAAAGACCCATTTTGATAATGGTGGAGGGCCCTAAAGGTGTTACAGTAGACTCACAGAGCCACATGTCTCCCGGGTTCATCTAAGCGCTCTCAGTTTTCTTAATGTAATAACACTTTTCTTCCGAGGAGTTTGACAGGGACACAGGAAGGGGATGGTGGTGTGTTAGGACTTTGAGTGTGTGCGCGTGGGTGTGTGGAAGCAGGGGAAACCCATGACAGAGAGCGAGAAAGAGAGTTGGTGTTAAACGAATGGCTGAGATGATTGCGAGTGCTGGTGGAGGAATTGAATTCTGAGCAGGTCGTATTTCAGCCCGGCGAGGAGGAAGAGGCAAGAGTCTCAGTGACACACACACAAACATACACATACACACACAAGATATTTTACCACGACTGCCAAGCCACTTCACACAGACCTCCAGCATCGTCAGAACGCTGCGGGAAACACACTCAAAGAGCCGGAGAGGACAGCATGTTGAGATCATGTTAAAAAGATTGATTTCGGAGTCTGAGTGGGCCTCATCCTTTTAAAATCACAGCTTTGAGAAGCAGAAAGTCGACTCCCACACATCTCTCAGCTGTTAATTGGTGCCAAAAGCTTTCCAGGTAATCAGTACGCAACATTTGATTTTTGAGGAGGAATACAGAGAGGAAGCCAAGAGGTAAAATATGATCAGTAGCAGTGGCTTCAGGGAGAAACAGTCCATTTACAAAGCAAGAGAAGAGGAACAACCAGACCACAACTAGCTCCAAAACTCACAGACATCCACACAATCTAAAACCACCGAAAGCCTCAAAGCTGGACACCAACCAGTGTATATTCTGTTACATGAAGCCGCCATCATCTGCATCACTTTACAGGATTAACATGGAACAAAAGCAACACCCACGTATTCTCATGGCGACCCTGTTTACACTTCCTAAGACGCGTTAAGATCTGATCACTCACACGACTTCCTGAGATGGTCTGGGACGCATTTGACCACATATCGTTTGCAGCGTGAACGCTAATGCTTCCCCAACAAGAACTACATCATCACTGCAGGACGTGGTGGTTGTTTCGGTGACAGTGTGCT
This sequence comes from Epinephelus fuscoguttatus, assembly GCF_011397635.1. Lineage (NCBI taxonomy): Eukaryota > Metazoa > Chordata > Actinopteri > Perciformes > Serranidae > Epinephelus > Epinephelus fuscoguttatus. The sequence continues at coordinate 36,248,818 of NC_064755.1, read as the reverse complement.
GACGCTCTATAACTTGACCATTTTACAATGAGTTGGACGAAGTGTTGTGTGACCATATATCATTTTGCCCTATGAAAGGAGACATGTTGAATTCTGATGACAGCGTTACCTCCATTTGTACCCCGACTGTGTCTGACAAGAGTGAGGACGTAATAACCGAACGTGGGGCCCTTTGACCTTCCACTGTCAGTGACATAGGCAGTACTAAAATCTGAACACAAGCCAAAGACGCATGATAGACATAGGTGTTAAGAGTGATTTGTCTCGGCTGGACACTCACACCAGTTGCTAGGAGAAAACGTCAGCATTGTACATTTCTGCAAACCACAGACACATTTGTACTTTTAAGCGAGCCATCACTGTGTTTCCAGTGAAGATAGTGCCACAAAACTAGTTGTTCTCCACCAAGACATTGCAGCCTCTCCAGCAGGGATTGTGCACCCAAAAGTGGGTATTTTAGGCCAAAACATGACCTTTTCCTAACAATAACCAAGTGTGTTCCTGTCTAAACATAAAGTTTCAACATATCCACAACTTAATAACACTCAAATGTGGCAGAAACATACAATGGCAACATTTATCCCAGTGACTGAGTTGGTCCACTTGTGTTCGGATCACTGAAACACATTTTGAAAACAAGTGTCAGAGTCACTGAGACACCAACCTGTTACGGCTTATGACCCTTTAACGCAAAGCAAAGTCTACTCACAACCCCTTGTCACAGATTGCATCAAATAACCAAAGCCTTTTAAGATTTTAAACAGCCTGAAATAGTAAAACTAATAAATATTTTTCAAATAAAATACAAAGCTTATTAACTGCAATCACCTCCAGGGATCTGCTTTCATTTCCTGTCATCTCTCGACTGTCGACTTCATAATAAAAGCATAAAAAACACCCCTAATATAGAAACATGTTGTTTTGGGCCGGGAGCCCCTGAGTAAGAAGATCAAGTGGCACACAAGCAAAGACATTGTCTGATTTGGCAGCACTCACAATCAGGACTTTCTGAGCGCTGCAGGTCATTTAAGTTTGTGTTACCATCAAATTAAACACTGAAGGTTTTCAGCAAAGTATATCGTACCAAAGTATTTGAGTACATGTACCAAAACTAAGGAATTAAAACTGAAGCATACAGTTGAGTCAGATTTGCCTCAGAGAGCTTTGAAGTGCAGCCTGCTCCACTCTCTACCCTCAGACCCTGGACTGAAGGACACCCAGTCTTAACAATGGTTTTCTTCAGTATTCAAGACATAAAGATTAATAGCAGCTCTAAAAAGCTGAGTAAAGTCAATCCTGCAAACAAAAAACTGTCTGAGCCTGACTTCCAGCTGTCCTCACTTCACACCACATCTCTAAAGCTGCTCGTCAAACCTGCACTAAGTTTTTTTTAAGGCCACAGTTTTCAGCTGGAGTTGGGCAGAGTGGTGCTGAACGGACAGCTCCCGGTGCCATTTGTTATCCCTCCTCTAACCCCTGTCGCCACTGAAGGCTTCCGTGAGCTCCAGTTCACTCCCACAGCCAATAACCTTCTCCTAGTTCAGGTCGACTTGCGATGCGAATCAATATTTGGGTCGGCTGAGAGAAATGACTGGAGACGCGGAGACGGGAAAAAAAAAAGCGCCGCGCCAGGAAAAAGCCTGCTGAGGTGCATTCACTCGCTAATGCCTCACGCTTTAAATTAATCCTTTCACTGTCAACAAAGAGGTTGAGGAGGAAAGAAAAGACGCATGCAAGTCTCAAGTCTCGCCATGATGCATGTTGTGCACGGAGGAGTGCAGGAGCACAGCGGCTTATGGCAGGTGGTGGATGGGGCCAAATGGCCTGAGTGAGCACGCATTTCTTACCCGGAGTTTTCTTTTGGTGCAGTAGGGAGGAAGGAGGAGGAAGAGGAGGAGGAGGAGGAGGGGGGTAGACCAACTCCACCGCTCTCCCTTCTTCAGGCACCTCTCTCCATCCAATGACACCGGTGCCGGTCCGGTCTGTGTATCCCGGGGGTGGAGGAGGGGAGGGAAGACGGCGTTCACACACACTCCCCCCGGAAGATGGGGAGGAGTGTGAGGAAGATGAGCGGAACGATGATGATGAAGAGGAGGAGAAGGAGGAGGAGGATTTATCTTGCACTCGGAGGTGTCCGTGTGTTTGTGCTGCTGCTCGCTGGAGTCTGAGAAGCTGCTGCCAGAGGCATTTCTGTGTGCGCCGCAGCTCAACCCTCGACCGACCGACTGCAGAAAGAAAGTCCCACCCCTGCAGCGCAACTTCCACCGCCGGGCCGCTCAATAACACGACCACCGCCTCCTCCTCCAATGCTCCACAGCAGCAGCAGCAGCAGCAGCAGCAACACTGAGGAGGACCTGCCTGCTGCACAGTGCACACACACTCTCACACACACACACACACACACAGCCTGGTGTTACGCAATGGGTGGTGGTGGGGGGGGGGAGTATTTCAGGGACACCCCAAACTTTTCTTCCTCATCACCCCTCCTCAAAGTGACGCCCACAAAACCCTCCTGACCCCAAATTCTGTCCCAAGCACAACCCTCCTCTTCCTCTTCCCTTCTTCATCGTCACTCCAGCTGTCAGGGATGATTCAGTGTGAGATTACATAAGTGTCTATACTGGAGGTGGGCAGGGTGCAGTGATGACACCTCTGATAGCAAAACACTCATCTCTATTTATCCTCTCATCAAGGAGTGATTCCCAGGGAGGCGAATGAAAGGTGAACTACACCTCACCCTGCTGACACTGCGCAGCTCACTGTGATGGCCCGTCTCTTTTCTTCAGACTTTTAATCATCATTAAGACATTACTCTGTTTTTTTTATTTGCATGTATTTCATTTGGTTGTTCATGCATTGCTGTTCTTGTGTTGGGATTTTATCAAGATATTGTATGCTTTTATATTATAAAATTACTTCTTCTTTTATTTACGGCTGTTTTTATTCGACCATGCCTCTGTTTTATTTGACCTCTTTTTAAAGCACTTTGCTCAGTTGTTTTTAAATGTGCTCTAAAAATAAACCTGACTACACTTAAATGATCAAACATAACTTGGAGGTGCAACTCCAAAGGTTTAGAACAATGTATTCATGTAAATAAACCATTTATCATTGCTTTATTGATCACAACTTGGCACTTGAAACATTATTAAATACTGTAAAACTTGAATTAAAAGCCTAGTCCCTATTGGTCCCAAACGCCCAGTCCCTTTTACATGCCTGGTGTGGCTGCACATTTTGACAAATAAAGGCCTGTCTCAATAAGACCCCTGGACTAGTTGCCAAGCAGTTCAGTTTGTTTAATGGAAGTTCTTCAGATGTATAAAAGTAGTTTGTTGGCTACTTCAAATTATGTGTCCATTCCTCGATTACACGGTAATTTATTCATATTGCTTTAGTCCGTAAGGGTCCTCAGATCAAAAGAATCAAAATGTTTTTTCATAAAAATGAATCCAAGTTGTGAGTATTGTTTTAACAGGATAAAGCGTTCTCAAGTGATCCTCAAGTGCTATAACTCTCTCTGATGCGCTGTCTGTTGGCGCTAACTCAAATGAATGATACAAATGAATATGCTATCTGAAGGCTAATTTTTAAACAAGTGATATTTATACTGGTTTAAATAATCATTTTGATTTATATTTCCCATCTTTGCTGAGCAACAGTTTTATATTAAAGGAATTAAAGGCCTGTCCCAAATATAGGCCCACTGATTTCAGTGATTTAAGCAAATAAAAGCCCGGGCTACTAATTGAAGTTACTGATATTTAAAACATTAATAAATCATGCATTATCCATTAGTAAAGCCATTAACTACAAATCTTTAATCCAGTTTGGAAACCCCTTTATTTTACTTGGATAATTTACGAGACTCGATCCAGCATTTTAACGACATTTAATTGTTATTTTTCCAGCATTAAATGTTTGAGTAGTTGATGAAATTTGATTGAAAGTGAGCTGTACAACTAGGAATGACTCATACGCATAGAGACAGACAACATTCACGCTCACATTAACACCTACGGACAATTTAGAGTCACCAGTTAACCTGCATGTCTTTGGACTGTGGGAGGAAGCTGGAGTACCTGGAGGCAACAATGCTAACCACTGCACCACTGTGCCACCCTGACTAAATCACAAATAGATGTATTTGTAATCAGTTACTAGGGGGAAAAAGTCATTACATTACAGTTAGTGATCAAAAATTGGTGATTACAAAGGGGTTACATCCAAATATATTCTTTTCAGTGAAACTTCTATATGTAGAATAAAACATTCATTCTGTCGCTTTGCATCTTTTCACCATGCAGGAATGTCTTCTTTTACTGTAGCCTATTTTCAGACATTTTTTTTTAGCTTTATTGCTCAGTTTAAAACATTTGTTAGAAAAGAAATGAAAAAGAAATGACGTGTAATAAGTTACAATCCTCCTCTGAAGTAAATAAAAGTTACTTGCTACAGTTTTGAACAGGGTAACTACGTTCACATTTCAAAAGTAACCTTCCCAACACTGTCTATGACAAACATTTACTGCATCTTTAACACATATTTCGACATTCATTTGATCACATGGAAGGTAAACTGTTACTGTTACTGCCATTTTGCATCAGTTTATGGAGCAATATCTTTAACGTGGTCAAAATAAAAATACTCTGCCACTTTCAAGTTCACGCTCTAAATGACGAGGGGGCTGTGTTCCCTGCATCTCCCCCGAAATCTACACCCATGCCAGGGACCATATCATATCACATTACTTTAACTTATATAACAGACGTTAATAGTTCTGTCACTGCTGCCTGCTGAGGACCACAGCCCCTCTGCAGTGACCCCTAACCCCAGGTCTGACCTGCTCTGACCTCATTCCACCAGAGTATTGATTAAGTAACTGGCTCATAATACAGGTAATAAACCAACTGGAGCATCACTTCGGGTCCAGACTGATGAACATGAGGATAACTGCCAACAGGAAATACTCACCACAGATTAATGCAGTGGATTTTTAAACTGAAGCACAAAGATTTCCAGTGGAGGAGATGCACACCACCTACAATGTAAATGGTGACAGGAAACAACAAGCAACCTGACACAGTTTTTCCAGCAGATTTTGAAGCACAAAATAATTGTTTCCTCACCATAACCAAGCGGTTTCTGTGCCTAAACCTAACCAGTGTTGCTGAAACACAAAGTTTCTAAGTATCCCTTTATAATAACATGCATGTGTAAAGTGGATTGTAGTTTGCAGAAACGTTTCACTGCCACAATTTTCCTGGCTACTGGGTTGAAATAACTTACACTTACATCAGACATAGCACAGGATGCAGTTACAGCAGATTCTGTGCTCTCGTCCACACATTAACTGCTTTTCGTTTGGTGGCCATGTTCTCGGCTGCAGCTGTGACAAAGGATGGAGGACAAAGGCAGACAAACAAGCAGAACACGATGAACAGGAATGATGAGATCAAAGCTATTTGTTTGCCGACATCATGTGCAGTCTGATCGAACAAACCTCACCTGTGAACCAGATCTCCAGGTGTGGTAATTCTGCCCGACACGCAGCATGAAACACGTTAAATCTGAATGAAACATGACAAAAATAAAGTAAGTAATAATCCAAATGCAGTTTTCTGTTTGTGTAAAACACAGAGCAGTGGATGGAAAGGATTTCATCTTTCTTCTTATTTCTTCTTATTGAGTTACAAAGATGAGTGAGGCACAAACTAAGACATATTAGATAAGAGTATTATCTTAGTCCGGCATCATCTTGTCTTTTTTGTTCTGTAAATGCTTGTTCTTACTGTGTTTGTCCTGCAAAATTATTACAGCATGTTTTCACAGCTTTTAACCACACTGAACTGAACGTGGCAGAACTGCAAATTTATGCCACTTCACAAAATAAACACTATGACAGTTTGTAAGAGGCCTGGCAGCAGGAGAATGGTGCATTCTGGGTTTTCTTTGCCTTTTGAATGTCTCCATCTGCTGGTGGAGCTGCTGTAGTGACACAGCCACAGAAATACCTGAAAAGCAATGCACACAACACTGACTTTAGGTGGTCAAGTCATTTTTAGCTCAACTTTCCATGATGACAAGAGGTGATGAAATTTCAGAAACATACTTAAGTTATAAAGAACATTAAAGTGCTTTAAAGTAAGTGTGTGTTTTAAATCATATTTACCTTTGCAAAGATCATTTAGAAAAGACGCCACCCTTATTTTGTCAGTCATTAGGAAGAAATTTTGTGCTTTTGGGTTTGTCTCAGGCGCTATAAATAAATCAGAGAGTATCTTTAAATCTTATATCTCATATTCTGAAAAACATCCACAGATCCATGTTGACAGAAACATGAAAATTAATTAACTAAATATCTCTGCTAGCTCAAAGAGACCCCCACACTGCTCTTTATCTTTAAGATACACAGGCTACTTTGAGATAACGCCAGCAAAGGAACACAGAGAGTTTTTATAACTCACAAAAAAAAATAAAACTCTAATTCAAACACTCAGATTACAGGTTTCTCTCAAGTTTAAAAATTCGCAGGGCTTTGGTTGATGTTCCAAAAACCCTGAGAAGATTAATATGTTTCCAGTTTTAGTATGGTCACTGTAAATAATTTAAAGGCTCATTATCAGCCCAGGGCTCGGGGATGGTTATTTTTGCTGAAATCAGTGGACTGATGAAATCTGTGGCATCAGTTTGGGTCCGAAGTGACTGGAAATGAAGGGTTGCACTGCTCAAACCTCTTATAGTGTTTAAAAATGTAACACAAGTAGGTAATAAAACACTGGAGTATGAGTGAAATAGAGTTTTAAAATGACATAAAATCAGTCTTAACCCTCATCTACTCAAGTACAGTAACTCTAGTTGAAACTTTTACAGTCTGTTTAGTCACGACAAAAAAGCACAACAGCTCAAACATCATAAATTATAACTGATATTTTAAGTGGGGCTGGGCAATATATCGATATTATATCAAAATGATGACACTGAGACAAGATATTGTCTTAGAAATTAGATATTTAGTGTCGTCTTTTCCTGGTTTTAAAGGCTGCATTACAGTGAAGTGAACTCACCAGACAGTTCCATCATTAACCTTCACTTAGTCATTATAGCCACATTACTGATGATTATGCATAAAAAATCTCATTGTGTAAATATTCTGTGAAAGCACCAATCATCAACAATGTCGTCACAATATCAAAAATGTAGGTAAGGTACTTGGTTTGATTTTCTTCATATCGCCCAGCCCGCACAGCACAGAGGGTCTCGAGGCTTTCTGTTCTCTTCAAGCAGAGGCAGTCACGTAGTATATGTTGGGAGTGTTGCGTCAAGTTTGGAGGAGGCGTTGCTGTTAGAGATGGTCTAATATCAACTCCTGAACTTGCATATCGGCTGATACCGAGTACTGATCCGATACCACTGCATCAACCTCCTGAGACCCCATGTCCTCATTTGAGGACGTTACATTTTGGGTTTACTGGACCTTATACTTTTCTGCTTATTTTAGACCTGTTGTCCTCATTCGTGGACACTTTTTTGTGCCATCTAGTAGTATAGTGGGGTGGCATAGCTATAAAATTGTTCATTTTTGTAATAAAAGCACCAAATTTGGGAGATGTGTTGACAAATATATTTAGAACAAATCTGGATATTGGGGAAACTGGCCCCCTGGTGGCCAGAGCAGGCAATTGAATCCTACCTGCTCATGGACCCGACCCGTTAATTGGATCCACTCCAAAATGTAATGGCTTCTAAGTTGGACCATGCTATATTCCTTCACCAAGTTTTGTGAAAATCGGTGTTCTATTCCAGTATATTAAGCTATAAATGTACCAAATTTGGCGCTTTTATCGCAAAAATGAACAATTTTTTAGCTATGCCGCCCAATTTATTAGTTTGTTAGAGGAATTATACAAAAACTGCCTGACTGATTTTCACAAAATTCTGTGGAGGGATGTAACACATGCCAACTTAGAATACATTCAATTTTGGTGTTGAGCCAACTCAGGGGGAATGTCCACTGGCCGCCCATTCACTTTCATTCATTTTTTTGGATGAGGATTACGTGAAAAATGTCCAACCGATTTTCACAAAACTTAGTGGAGGCATGTAGCATGGTCAAACTTAGAAGCCATTACATTTTGAAGTGGATCCAATTAACCGGACGGGTCCATGGGCAGGTAGGATTCAATTGTCTGCTCTGGCCACCAGGGGGCGAGTTTCTGATGCCCCGATATCCACATTTGTTCTAAATATATTTGTCAACACATCTGCCAAATTTGGTGCTTTTATCACAAAAATGATTCCAGAAACATACTGAGCTATGCCGCCCCACTAGTAGCAAAACCACAATCCACTAGTCCATGTAAAAAGAAGATGGCAGCCAAGTCAGTCTGCAGCCGAGCCCAACACAAAAGTTGACAAAGTCCAAAACCTGATCAAATTTAATGGTTGTTATTTTAGCAACGGCAATTAGCTAAGACATTGTTAATTTGAAAGTACTAGTTTGAAGACATTGGGAGTTTATTGTTGACAATGTTTAGTTTTTATACTTATCAGGTCCTACTGATTCCACATAGCTAGGTGAAATTAAAAATGCACACCAAACAACAGTTTGGGTCTCAGGAGGTTAAAAGTAATTTAACAGCTGTATACAACCGACCCTGTATAAACGTAAAATGATTGTTGTTGAGTGTAGTTACACGGACATGGATAGGTTCATTAGGCTTACATTCACATTCAGGATATGGTGTTTACACGAGCACAGAGAAACCAGGTTATTCATATTCCAGGTACAGTATACATCCTGGTTGCTTAGAGTACTCCAGCTAGCATATTCCACTTTCTCATAAATGGAATATGGTGTTAAAATGCTCAAACACATAAATGGAATTCTACATAAACCTGATCACAAATGGGTTATTCATGTCCATGACAACACACTGACTGTTGTACGGCATGGTTGAGATTAAACCCTTTGTAAAACATGAACGAATACATACTTAGAATAAATGGCAAAGAACTTTGTTTAAATATCTAGTTTGACATTTCGCTAGCGGCTAACACTGCAGTTCAGCGGAAATCAATTCTTCTTCGCTGTTGCCGATGTCTGCACAGCGCAACCTGCTGTTGTAGAGCAGCGAAGAACTGATCTTCCAGAAAACTGCTGTTTTATCCAGGTGCAAAACTATTTTGAAGTTTATAAATAAATTACAAGGTATCGAATCACTGTATAGACTTGTATACTTGCTGATACCCGATTCAGCATTTTTGATGCTGGTAATGGTTCCCTGAAGAAAGCAGAGACAGAAGAATGAAGTAAAGATACTAATTAATACAGAATATGAGTGTACAGATTAATAGATGATTTGTGTGTCTTGTGTCTTTGGCACTTGGACACCTGAGAGAAATATTTTGTGATCGAGGGACATCTGAGCGGCAGCAGGATAAATCCCCCGATGGAGTCCAGGCACAGGTGGTGGTGGTGGTGGCTGATGAATGTGAGGCTGCTGAATGATGAGGCGGATGTAGCTGATGAATGAGGACTAGGAGGTGATGGGGAGGTGGAGTGCGCGAATAACTGCAACAAGAGAAAACTATGGCAGAGAAAGAACCATATTTAAAATGAGGAGTTGTAAGATGTTAAGTAAACTGGATTCAGCTTCATGCAAATGAGTCCATCCGGTGACGATGCAGCTGGCTAACAAAACTTAGACCAAGCTGTCAAAGCAGGCAATGTACCTCTAAAATGAAACAAGATTCAGCGGTTGCATTTCCTATTTCTCACCTCAAATGTTCTAGAAATAGATTTTGGAGGATTGTTTAGACTAGTGGTTCCCAACTGGTGGGTCACAATCCAAAACTGGGTCATGGGTCCGTTCTGAATGGACCACAAGTGACTCACAAACACATCAAGTTTGTAAAAAAAAAACAAAACAAAAAACACTTTCAAGCACAGAACTTTAACTTTGAAGTGCTGTTTCCTGCTGTAGAGTGAGTGACTAACAGTCAGCGACTTGACAGAGACAGCAAACTAGCTCAACGACATGGCCAAGCGCAAGTATGACGCTGAATGTATTGAACTGTGGGACCTCGAACTCATGACTAAAGAGAAATCTGGACCCCTTAGCTGCATGGACCAGTTGGGAACCACTGGTTTAGACAGACTAACATAAAGCTTGTGAGCAGGCTGCCATGTTGTTTCCTGTTTGAAAAGGTGAGCAGTGAACCAGGGACCGCCCAACTGGCAGCGTCTATCCAATCAGGTGTTCTCCACAATAGGGTACGTCCTCAGTGGGAAGCACATGAAGCGTCCAGTTGAGTGGAGCAGCACATCCCTAGCGTCCTCACTGGATCTGGTGGTAATGTACTGTAAGTTAAAGCATTAATAAATGATTTATCAGCCATTACTAAAGCCATTAGCTACAATTTATTATCCAATCTGGAAATTGCTTCATTATACTTAAGAGACTCTTTAACTTTATCCAACTTGTTCAGGACATATTTTTATTTTTATTTGTCTGGCATCTCATTAAGCAGCTGGGCAAAACACAGTTCAGGCAGCAATAACACACTGGCACAGAGTGTATATATAAAAACATATATTTATTGTTCTGTTACTGTTGGTTAACTTGATCAACAATAAATGGCGGCGGGCCAGGAGACACAACTGTACACATATTAATAGAAAGCCTTAGAGAGCTTCGGTTTTTCTGTTCAGTGGCAATTAACAATGCAAAGAGAGAAGAGGAGAAAAACAAACAATAGTCGCTGTAGGCCGTACAGTTGATGAATGCTGGGTTTTTAATGGTGCGTTCAAAAGTCATCCTTCAGCCTCTTTCCAAAGTGGTTCATCTCCTAAGCAGATAACTTTACAAGAGGGGTAAAAATACTGTACATTGTTCTGTATATCAATGCTCCGTACACTTTAACTCCAAGAATAGGATCTTTTTTCATGTATCCTTTTTTAGGACAGTGATAACTACTCACTTTTATCTTCCCCCAAAACGAGCGAGGTTGAAGAAAGTCAAGTAAAGCTTTAAAGATGAATAAATGATCTTTAGACTCTCTAAAGAGAAATAGAGGTGCTCCGTACTCGACAAAATAGTGTGTGGATTAAAATAGATAAAGGTTATATATATTTATACTATATATACTATATAAAGGCTTAAATCTCTAGATACAAGGACAGCCACCAGTGCTGTCCACACACATTCCTCAGTACACAAACCCTTTAATGCAGCAACAAACTCACACCTGCTTTGTCTCATTTTCGCTCCGTGGACCATTTCGTCTCGTACTGTACATCTGCAGTAAAAGGATCACAGGATCCTGATCCCAAAAGTACATTTATCCCCACAGTGATAAGCTGAACCAGAGCAAATAAAGTAAACCTGTGGATGCAGTGTCGGGTTGAAAGCATCGTCCGCCTGGATGCGTATCAAGGGAGCACAGAGGTACAGCGAGTACTGTCTAGTTGTGATGTTTTTCGGGGTGTTTGATCATCAGAAACACAAATAAACCCCTGCGTATGAAACTCTTCTGCTTCCACTGACTCCAGGCTGAAAGGTACTGATCAATAACACAGAGCTCATTTAATTAAAGCAGAATGAAGCTATTGAGCGAGAAGCAGTGGGCATCAAAGCAGGATCTGCCGTCCTATTGGCTGGATACCAACAAAAGGGGACGGGAAACAAAGGCAGGAGGAATGGAAGCAAGTCTCAGTGGTTGAGTTTCTCTTCAAGGCTGTGGTTGATTAATACAGTTCATATGTGAAACTAAGTGGTTCGGTTGGAAGATGAGCGCGTCTCTGAAGCGGACGAGACCAGGTCCAAATGTCTGTTTCAGTCCAGGCAAACTTTTACATTCCACACGCTGCAAAAACAAAATTCAGTTCCTCAAAAAAAATTCACGGGAACCTTTCTCAGTCTCTCCTGCATCGTCCTCAGTGTCCTCGGCCTCCGTCGAGGAGCGCCAACGTTCAGACTGAATGTGCAAATGTCGTCCGTAACGCAGAACCGTTCGAAAACAACTTGACAAGAACAATAGACAAAGAACTCTCTGCAGTCCCTGAAAACATCCTTTTCTCCCATCCACTGTGAGAAGTTCTTTACACTGAACTGTTTCTCAATCTGAAGTGAGTCAGTTTATGTGCCACAAAACTAATGGAAGAGAGGATTAGTGAAAGACTGCGTAAAAAATGTTCATATGCTATTACCTCCACAAGGAAGTGACAAATAAAGGTATTAATTGCACATACTCCGACAAGTAACCAAACCAACAGCCGGGGCAGTTGTGTCCCATTTTAACTTCAAAGCGTCTAAAACCTCTGAAAACTGCAAAGCCAGAATTAGCTCAGTGTTCATCACCTACCTCGTTCGAATCAAAGCCCTGTGCAGAAGTGAGAAGCGGGGTATGAAACGAGAGCGTTTAAGAGTTCAGCTGTTGTTAAATTTAACTTCAGACTGGCTTTTGATTTTTGAAACCACAGAGAGTGACATTTCATTGACTTGAACTGAGTGTCAGCTGTGCAAACATTGGGACTGACAACAGCTTCTGTTAGTGTGATCACGTCTGACTGCATTTAGTGATAAACTGAAGGTAACATCTAAAAACTTCTGAAGTATCTCTAAACTGTCTAAATGGACAATTTGTGGCAGATCTTTGGCTTCAGTAGTGAAACATGTTTAACGTTTGTATCAGTCTAGATACAAAAAAAAATCAAAGTTTTGTAGAGGACAAATCCATCGATGGTCAGGAAGTTCATTTTCTTTTCCATTTTCCCCCTTTCCCTTCATCTAAACAGCTTCCCTTTATATTTAATTTCAAATCAAGAATGAATTGTTTAAAATTAGGGCTGGGTATTGTAAAACTATGATACTAGTACCAATACCAGGACACGTAAGGTGATACTGATACCAATTAAGTACTTAATTTGAAATCAGGGTTCCCACATATTTTTACATGAGAGTTTTTTAAAACGTTTCCATAATATTTTACCCCATGTCCATTACTTTACTTTTTTTTAAATAGCTAGGCCTATTTAGCAATCATTGGGCACTATTGTGGCTTCCAAATAAGTTCAAAAATGGCCGCCCACAGACGCCATAATGGGAGATATGATAAACTCACTGTCTTTGGTTTAGTTTTACTCACTGTTTGATGACTGAGGGTGCTTTGCTTGGTTTAAGAGTTGACTGATTTTCAGGATGTATAGAAATCTGCAAGATGATGCTGATTGTCTTGACTGTCACGTAAAAAAAAAAAAAGATCACCAAACAAGCTTTCCCCAAATAAACAGGCCTTTACAGAAACAAAGTTTATATCAATGGATCAATGGGGCATTAAACAACTTCATCAAACAATAAAAACTTAGTAATGTAACCCCTGTAGCATCGTCTACGCTTAAGACTCACTTCAGCACACCTGCCTTTAATTAAAGGTGGTCAGGTGGTGCATTAAAGTGACTCAAAAAATAATAGGAAACTAGGACTTGCTAGAAATGGCTCTAACAGGCACAACAGTGAGGCTCATACTCAAGTGTGCTTTCCTCTAACACAAGTATTGTCGCAAAAATGTCTTATAGAATATGGAATGAAATGCCTTTGTGTCTTCACATACAGTAGACACAAAGCTGTATCGTTAGCTGGCGTGGCTACAGCAAGCATGAAATAGCCTATGTGTCGATACTGGCCTTTTGGCTGTCTTGATGTTTTTTCCCTTTAGTGTGGCTGTCCAGAGCTGCTTCCTCTGTGTTACCAGTGTCAAACAATTTACATGCAGCGTGACTAGGATCTGTCTCTTTCTGTCTCGAGCCATGTGTTATATTTGTAGTTTGAAAGCCACGCATTATTAAAGATACACTTAGCAGGCATTTGCAGATAATCAAACTGCTAGTCTTTGCTAACTTTACTTGCTTGCTGGATATTCATGCCACCAACAAGCAGCATACACCAATGCATATCACGTGATACTAGCGACCTTTTAATGGCACAGTGCCAGCTTTTGTAAAAATTCACATTTCACGCATTGTTAATGTTTGGGGACTTTTTTGAACATATGTTTTAAAAATAGCTAAAACAATTTCAAACAGTTTTTCCAATTTCATAACTTTTCCAGAACTTTCATGACTGTGGGAACACTGAATAATCCTTCTACATTTTATGCGTTTATTTTGATCAGATGCCACCTCAGGTGTGAAGAAAAGCCATACTTCGCAATGTATTTTGGTGGCATCTCTGCACGCTGAACTGCCAACCTACGACAAATACACCGCACTTGCCTTCACCACTCCATAGACTGTATGGTTTTTAGCTGCTGCAGTAGTGGGCCAATCACATGTTGCATTACACTGAAGAAAGCCTGCGGTGGTTGGCTGCGAACAAATCATTCAAATAGTCATTTTTTTTCTAGATCTGCATACAAAAAGTATCAAATGCAGGTATTGTTTGACAGGAGAAGTTTCGATACTACTTGGGTTTTGGGGTTATCTTGGTTGATACCTTAAAGATATTGAGTACTGATACCCAGCCCTACTAAAATACAACAGTCTGAGTTAAATCTCCATTTCTGATGCTTTTTCAAGTTTCATCTCCAGAAAGACTTTGAGGGGAACTGTCTTCAGATGTCTCATGAAACTTTTCTCTGTTATATTGATGTGAAATATGATAAAATCTTAAACTTATTCCATTTGACAGTGTCTCAGTTTGATCCCGGAGACAGCTGCCATGCAAACTATATCTAATAAGTCGTCATCACAACTCTTAAGTTTTGCAGAATTTGGCTAAAAGAAACATAAAAATCTAGACTTGACTCACATATTTGATAAATCTCTTCAATCTGGAACTGATGGAGTGTTTTAACACACGTGAGACCAGCTGAAGAAACAGATGAAGTGAATAACGAAGAGACGTCTAGCACGTCACTGCCACGAGCCAAAATGACTTCAACTTGTTGTAATGTTTGAGTTTGTCTTGGACTGGATCTGAGAACAATGTCAGACAGCCCCACTGTGTTTGCTTGACTCTTAACCGTCCTGCTGTTGTTAACGAGCGCTAAGAATAACCCTGATCATGACGCCGAGCCTGTTTGATGGGAGCACAGTCTCTCGCTCTGTGGATTTGTTTGTCCATAAAGAAAACACAGACATTTGCACAACCAGCTGTTTGGTTTTAGGTGAGCACTGTGGCTGCTGCAACAACAAAGCTGACTATTAGCTTACATCACACATTAGCATCAGCAGAGGGACCACACGGGGGAAGTTGAATCTGTTTCCATAGTAACAACTGGCTGGAGAAACTCAGAGCGGCTGTGACTGAGTCAGGTGGAGGGTGTGTGTCTGATGTGTTTGGGTTTGGCTCGGTGCTGCGTGTGCTGGCTGGCTCTGGGATTGAGGATGTGGCTGCGGCTGCTGCAGGATGTGCACCACCCGGCTCAGGGTGTCTGTGGTGGCAAACGCCAGATACTGGCAGCACAGCCAGTCCTCCAGGCTCACGCCGCAAGCCGCGTCCATCGAGCGCTCCGCAAACTTGATCATCATCAGTGTCCGCTTCAGGTCCAGCCAGTTCTGGAGGGTGGCCTCGCGCTGGCTAGCAGTGGCCCCTGACATGGGGCCCGTGCTGCTGCAGCCCAGTGCCTGGAACAAGTCCTCTCGAGGGCCCCAGAGCAGGCACTGTAAGCAGGCCCGGGCCTCGGACATGCGGATCCTTTCAGATGGGTTGACAGTGAGCAGCAACCGGGCCAGCTGCTGCAGGCCCTGTGAATAGAGTGATCTGACAGGCAGTGGCGGCAGGTCCGCCCAGGTGTACTCCCGCTCCTTCAGCTCCGGCGTCTCCTCAAAGGGGTTGGGCCGGTGCAGCATCTCATAGATGAGAATCCCAGTCTGAAACTCATCACACTTGCGGTACTGAGTCGCTGTGACAATTTCGGGTGCAAGGCGTGACTGGTCGCGCAGCGTACCAGGGTCTGTAGCCATGAGAGCGCTTTTCTGTTTTGCTTGGGAGAAGTTACTGATAATGAGGCGGGCGGGGCAGGTGGCGTTGGCGGCAGCAGTAGCAGCGCTGGCAGAGGTTGCACCAGAGCTGCTGCTGCTGTTGCTGTTGTTGTTGGGCTCAAGAATGTCCAGATTCCAGGGGTTGCCAGGTTGGCAGTGGACCAGCAGCAGGTTTTCCAGTCGCAGGTCACAGTGGGTCACATGATAAGGCTTCATGTGCTCCAGGCCGGAGCACAGCTGCAGCAGCAGGAGACAGACCTGACGCTCGTACAGCTCCGGGTTATGAGTGTGTCGTGCTGCGCCTTCTCGGACAAAGTCAGCCACCGTCTGGAAGGGCACCTCGCGCGTGATTACCACCACTCGGCTCCTCAAGCGGCCGACAGTGTTCATGTGACCTGCTGCTGGGGTTTCATCTAATTTACCATTTGGCGCTTTGGAGTCCGTCGTTTTGGTTTCAGTCTTTGTCTCTTTCTCTTTCTCCTTCAGCCCGTTGGCATCTTCCTCCTCATCCTCTTCCTCCTCTTCACCTTCTTCCTCTTCCCAGGGCAGCAGGCGGGCGGGAACATCAGCCAGGAAATGTCCACAGTCCTGCTGGATGTTGAAGTGCACAGCCAGGCTCTGTCTCACCGCAAGGCTGTGGAAAAACTGCTGCTGGGTCTCCTTCACTTTGCTCCGACAGATCTGGGGAAGATAAGAAAGAGAACATCATCATCAGTGTTAAAGTTTGAGCTGTAAAACTTCTCATCATGAAGCTTTTTGTGAACAACAATTTGCTAAATTATAAATACTGCTATAAAATATATTCTATGTTTTTCTTACTGTCAACAAATCCCATTACAGACAATGAATAAACTCCACTAACAAGTACAGTCTGTGTAACCACAGCCTCATTTATCTTACTCCTCTGTGGCATAGATAGCCTATTAAAATGCACTAATGAGCCACACTGTTGCACTGGGTGTCATATTCCTTTATTACCATAAACGTGGGCATTGTGCTTTAATTTGAGTCAGGCCCATATATGCTGTCCTGCTGGCAGAAATTGTCACTAGAACACTAAATGTGTGTTTATACGCAGCTAAAGCTAGTCCCCAACAACTGCACTATTTCCTCCTCTCTGAGCAACGTTTGCTAAAAAGAACATCGCCACACTGCTTTTGGAAATTACTGTAATTGGAGAAAAAAAGGAACTATATATTTGAGGTCTGTTTTAAAGATTTACATCGTTAAAGGGCGACTGAGTTTGCGGTTGAGAGCAACATACAGGGTAGGCAGTGCTGAGGGCTAGGGTATAGCCTATCGGAGCTAGGTCGCATGATATGTTTTCCAACCACACTGGAAATCAAACGTGTTTATAGTTGTTCCAAACAGCCATGCTCAAAGGCTGGGTGGAAAGCCAGCTCTCATAGAGAAGAGAGAGCGCCATATCGGTGCACATTTTCAAACTCTTTCTCCTGGAAGACATTCATAGAGTTGCATGCGGTTGTTTACATGACAGAGACAGAAATAGTTATGTAAAGATGAAAAAAAACAAAAAAACATTAACACATTCTTGGTTTCCTTTAACATAGTTGTCATTAACATTTAAATGACGAAGGTCACTGTTCATGTAAATGTTTATCTGCCAAGCACTTGTAAAAACTGATATTAAAAGATCGCTATTAATTCTAATGAAATAAAATAAACAGAAACTGCCTCTGGACTGCCACGGGAGACTTTTCAACAAACAGCAATCTTCTGCAACATCAGGAACAAAACACACCATTTTAGCAGCAAATGCACAGGAGAACTCTGAGATCAAAGATGTTCTCTTGTCTCCAAACTCTCTGTCCCGCTCCGTTTCTCGAGAACATTTCCAATAATGATATATAGAGCGGAGAGAGGCAGCGAGCACACTTCAGGCTGTCACCGACAGCAGCAAGAGCGTGTCTCTGTCTCCTAAACCGCAGTGACAGCCTCTGCAGCTCTCTGTCTTCCTACACTTTGATCACGGCACAGAGAAGAGAAGCCAAGTCAAGGATAGGATCGGTCTCTGCAGACGTCACAACATTCACTAAAATACCAGCAAAGGAAAACAAGTCACGACGTATTACAGAGATATTTTTCGTTGTTTCTTCATCTGAGTTTATCAGTAATTATCTTACAGTGACTAATTTGCTGACACCAAAAACACTGGCAAACATTTCAATTAAAAAAAAAATACCATGGAAACTGATGTTCAGATTCAGAGATGGAATCTGCATGGACAAACTAAATGAATTAAATAATACTGATGAATTGAGGCAAATGATGCCACACTTTACAATACATGACATCAGAATTTACAGCAAGATGTACTTCTTAATATCATACCTGCAGTGTCAATTAATTCAAGACCAAGAACCTTGTTGAATTTTCATCATATTTAGTGTTGACAGTGTGCTGGAGTTCATTACTTCTGTTACATGATGACATTTTCCAACAAGGTTCTTGGTCCTAGACCAGGAGTCGGCAACCTTTACTATCAAAAGAGCCATTACTGACCAAAAAACGAAAAAGAAAAATCTGTCTGGAGCTGCAAAACATATTTAAATAAAGGTAACAGCCTATTAAGTCTATATCAGCCCATCAACATTACCAACAGGCCTAAATGAGCATTTGTGAATATGATTTACCACAAGGTGGCTACTCTGCAGTGGGCTATTGATAATTTAGTACTTTGACTTTGCAGTGTTGGTGGTGAAAGCAAATGAATCTGTCCACACTATTAAATTCTCTATTTTCCTCCAGGACTTTTTTTTGGATTTGGAATCCATAGCTAGCTTCAGTAGAGAGACTCCAGGCCACTGCTGCTGAAGTTCACTTAAATTTAGAGGAAAAGGCACCAGGTAGTAGACACATGACAAACATTTTAGTTAATGAAATGTTTAAACAATTTTAATTCATTTTATAGGCTACACATTTTTATTAACTGTATGATGCCGTGATCACTTTAGGTCTACAACAATGAGAAATGAAAATCTGAATGTTAAAAGATAACTGTTATCCATTCCCAGATAATTTTATGTCAAAGCTACAGGGAGCGACTGGAGACAGTCTAAAGAGCTGCACGTGGGTCCAGAGCCACAGGTTGCCTGCCCCTGTCTTAGACCTTTGTCAGAGCCTGAGGTTGATTTTTGTTTACAATCACTGTTTACTATTTGGTAGTAACAATCTGAATGTATAACAAAAAGGTTAGTTCATTTCCCTCATACTAAACAGGACTTTAAAGTTGAAATTGAAATGTTTATAAATTTTTATTTTTCTGAGAGCAAAAATTACATTATATTTTAACAATGTACTACAAAGTCTGTCCAAACTCATGTGATGTTGGATTTGGTGACTTACTCAGGGACACTTTGACATGTGGATGGAGAAGCCAGGACTCACTCACCCTATGCTTACTGGCTGACACACTCATTCAAGTGGGCTACAGCCACTATTGATATGAATCTAGATTATTAAAGGCAGGATTTTACTAAAAAAGAAAACAACGTATAAACTCATACAAAAGTAATCCCTCTAAATGATCACTTATGACCCACTGGTGCATTTATCTGCAGAGATTCTGCACTCTGCCTGTGTTTTCTTATTATCTACTTATTTTGCTTTGTTCAGGACATACATGGGCATTTAGCCCCCGGCCAGTAACAGTGCGAGGTGAGGTCGAGACTTTTGAAAAGGTGGCGATCAGGTAGTAGCAGCACGCATCCAAGAGAGAGAGACACAAAAATAATAGACACAGCACTGAACAAAAATCTGAGCAAGTAAACAAAGTGCAAATACAATGAGGCAAAACGGCAAGCGGACAAAAACAGGAGCTAATGTGAGGCTGAATTTCGCTTTCACAGGCGAGCACTGAAGGAGAGGATGAGGATGAAGAGTGCCACTGAGTTGGCCTGGTTTCTGTTTAACAGGTAGGTACGGGCAGTTAAAATACAACACACTAAAAATAGGTTATAGGCTCCTCTTCCATTTCCAGTAAACCAGAGCTGTCTGTAGATAAGTACTCCTTTAGGGGTTTTTTGTTTGCTTCTGGTGTGTCACGTTTGATGTCAGGAACAAGCAGGAAAACAAATAAATAGTAGAAAGCAGCATGGAGGCGAGTGACAATGTGATGGGTGGTTACTTATTTCTCATATCTATTACTTATCCCGTGTCTCTTTTAGGGTGCTTTCACACCTGTATTTTGGTTCATTTGGTCGCACCAGAGGGAAAAAGTGATGCTGACTTTTTGCAAATGAAGAGATAACATGAAGTTGTACAGACATCACTGTCACACACTTGTAAATGGACTTAATGCACAAAGTACCAGAGCTCAATACAGTTTTAACTCATGTCAGTGTGGAAAATACCCACACTGACATGCATATGTTACCATGGTTACATGTAAGCATTAGCATAGATAGTTAATGATATATATGCAGCCTTTATCAGGATCAATTGTGACATGACAGATTTCACAGATTTCAGCAGAGGGATTTATCATTAGTTTGGCTGTAGAAATCATCCTAAAATTACATATCTGCCACCATAAAAACTTGTTGTTGGTTCATTTTCCTAGCCTAGAAATCCAGACCCAAATCTAGAAAGATTTAGGGTCTGGCTATGAGTAATGCAAATGGCCCAACTCGAGGGGCGGCACCAAGCATGCATTTGAAAATATCACTGCACGCAACTGGATAACACTACGACCAATCAGAACAATACACGGGGTGACGTATCCAGAGTGCTACCAGCAGAGCTAAATGGTAGATTAGACTCTTGCCGTATCCGGTCGGCAAAACAGCAAAAACGTCCTTCTTGCAAAGCAAAGACTCAAGCGCCGTCTTCTGTTCTTCTTTTAGAGAAAAAGCCAAGTCTAACTCGTTCATTGTAGCGGCCAAAGCTGTTTCAAACAGCTGGTGTTCATCCGTAGCCATCTTGCAATGTTTACTGACTGATTCCGGACTTCGTCGTTGCAGTGCTGTCGTCATCTGTTTAGCTCGCCTCTGGCCCGCCTATATCAGATACACCGATGTGATTGGTGCAGCTCGGCTCCAACGGCATGGGTAATGAGCATCATTACTGATTGCCAGAGTGACTCGCTGAGCAAATTCAAATTGTGCTCTCGCGAGAACTCACGATTTCCAGGGTATCATTTTCCTTAACCTCTGGGCAAACTAATTTTGAACAATGTTTGAGTGCTGCATTAAATGGAGACCAACGGTAGTTTGTGGCAGTGTGTCATCATATCATGCTGGAAAAAGTTAGTGTGTTCATCCACCTGTGAACATGCTACACCTATTTCTATAACTGCCAAATGTAGACGATCGAGCTAGAGCAGATAAATATTTATGACTTCCACAGAAACATTTGTCCTGGAAATTATTGTTGATTGTAACATTTCCCACTAAATGCAAAAGGGAGATGATAGCAGGTGTAAGAGGGTTTTTTTCCCCAGTGATAAAGGTGATTTAGTTATGTTGCTAAAGTATTGCTTTTCCATTACAACAAATTCAACCTACAGTAGGAGCTTGCAGTGTCTGAACAAGCAGTGTAGGGAGGAGGGTGACAAACCCTGCATAGTGTGCCTTTAAATGTAATGAAATGAACACATCCCACTGTTTGTATTATATCAGACGACACTCTTAACACATGCAAAACAAAAGTAAAACCTGTCTTTAAAAAATGCCTTAAGGCTGCAATAAAAGAGTGTGTTATTCTATCACTGCTACTACTTCAATCATTTCACTTTATTACTTCTATTAAGGGCGACTTGAACCTTGGTGGTCTCTTTGGCATAATTTATGTACAGCTTATTATTAGACTGTGATGTGGGATGAGGAGCTCTTCCTGTTAAACACATCATGTAACTCTTTAGGAATGTGCATGTTCACTGGATGTTTGTTAAGACATGTTGGCTCTGAGACTACAGCTGCCTCCTGATCATTCATCCCGGACACATTTGTAGAGTTCTCTCTGTTTGTATGCCATATTTTGTGAGCAGAATTGCTGGTTGGTACAAAAAGCTCAAGGTTAACCGGCAATCCATTTAATTTATTGTTCCCTCTTGTTTCCTTAATGCTGACATTTCAGAGATACTTTAAAGCCTTAAAGCGCTCCAACTCACTTGCAGAATTCCTCTGAGAGTCAAGAATTCACACAGACATGCTAAAGGTGGATAGCGAATAATTAGCACTACATTAAAAATATCATAGCGTGTAAAATCTCATTTGCAGGAGGATCAACTACACTTATGGGGTTAAGGAAGGCAGGAGCACAACTGGGCCACATTAAAATAGAGAGTTGGGAAGAGTTTAATTGGGAAGCCGGGGCCTGTTTGTGTTCTGCTGCTCCTGGTTGCCTTATTTATGGATGAGCATCATAAAAAAACAAGACTTTCTCTTGAAAGCTCGCTGCTAATACGAGGGCGAACCTTTGAAGTGCTGTGGAGCGCAGAGAGAGTTTCATATCCTGTGAATAATGCAACCTTCATCCATATCTGCTTTGTATTAGCTTCAGAAGTCATCCGTAAGCTGTGTCCCCGACCCCCACCTCCCTCTCCTCTTGCTCACACACACACTCTGACAAAACTGCTACCCACGCACAATTACATATAAATATATATATAAAAACAAACAAACGCATGCACACACACACACACACACAGGTTTTATTGCACAAGGTCGTGCCCTAAAGGCTCAAAGTTTAAGTGCCAATATTTCAGCACAAACACCTTCCTCCTCCTCGGCAGAGAGAGTGGGAGGAGATTCCTCCACACAAAAACAAAGTACAAGGATTTAATAAATGGACGGCAAGGACAGCAACCACCAGACTCCAGATTCATCTTAAAACCCATCTCGATGCGGGGCGAAAACAAACAACAAAAAACAACAAACAAACAACCACACACTAATGAATTCAGACTAATAAGATGCTGTTTGTAGCAGTATTTGGTAAAAGCATAAAGTACAAACTACTCGCTTTAGTCAGGCCTGAAGCTGGTGGCTGGGTGGGTGAAAACTTTAGATACTCTGATTTGAAAGTGGGACAAACTAGCTTTTGTTACTGTATATTTTAAGGGGTCATAAAAAGTTTGAGCATTTCAAATATTACATATAATTAAAAACTAGAATTACCACCATGCGGTTGTGTGCCTCTGTACACTGGTCAAGTTTCTCTTACAGTTTAAATCCATGTCTTTGAAAACATGGATGCTTCCCCCCAGCAGCACAGAAGATCTATACAATCTGCAGTCCCCTTCTGTTCCTGAGATATAATGTTAGTGATTGGCCAGAAAGGTGTTTTGCAGAGCATTATGATGCCACAGTGAAGTTGACCTTTGACCTTTTGGAATGATAAATGTCCTCACTTCATAACTATATCCAATTAGACATTTGTTGTTTTGTGAGGTCACACTGACCTTTGACCTTTGACCACCAAACTCCAAACAGTTTTTCTACTTTAGTCCAAGTGAACATTTGTGTCTAATTTGAATACATTCCCTCAAGGTGTTTTGAGATATCGTGCTCCAGAGCCCTAACAACGTAATGGATATAGTTAGATTGGGGGGAAAATGTATTGTATTACAGTATTGCGAAATTTTTCGCATGGCAATATCGTATCAATACACAGACACCAAGTATCGATTTTTTCTTATTATTTAAATGATCAACATTACGGGGCACCCAGTAGCTCTGTGGGTAGCATAGGCGTCCCATGTACAAAGGCAATGTCCTTGTCACAGCAGCCGCGGGTCTAATTCCACCCTGCAGCCCTTTGCTGCATGTCATCCCCTCTCTAGCCACCTTTCATGATTAGATACTGACCTATTAAATAAAGGCAAATAGCCAAAAAATAATCTTAATACAATTTGCTGCAATAAAAATGTTTGAGCGTGTGAGATGAACCCACACAAATCTTTATCTCATTAGTTTAAACTGATGTTGAGACACTGAGACATAATTTGCAGTCGAAAAAAGGCAATAAATTGCAATATACTGCAATTTATGTCATCCCAATACTTCCAATCACAATAATATTGTATCATGATAATATCATATCGTGAGGCCTCTGGTGATTCCCAGCCCTAATATAAAGTATTACTTATCAGAAATTGCACCAAATTAAGACATTATTAGGACCAAATGGGACTCTTAATACCAATTCAAGGAATATAATCATACAACAGTCTGTGATTCTTGTAGTCACATCTAGTGGTTTCATGTGGAATCAGCACTGGGGCTACAACTATCAACTGTGTTTTTATTATTGATTAATTTGCTAATTATTCCCTTGAGTAATGGAATAACAGAATAACATTTCCCAGAGTCTCTGGTGACATCTTTAAATGTCTTGCTTTGTCTTAACAATACTCTGAAACACAAATATATTCAGTTATATAATATGTGATATGTAACATGATTAATCAATCATCAAAATAGTTCCTTTATCTACTACTGTACTTACGTTTTTGTGAATCAACTTATTGTTTAATCACCTTATTGTTGCAGCTATACAGCATGTATTTCACATGCATTAAAAATTTTAACACATCTAAACACTAGAGTACATTTGTCAGGAGACGTAAGCATGAGACTGAATATACTGGAGCTAAATTTCAGTAAACTTTATGGACTTTAATGACACCTCTCAGGGCCTGGAGATGAGAGGCAGCACATTTTAAGCCTAAAGGGAGGGTTACTGTAATTTTCCTCTTACCTGAAGTGCTATTTATCAGTCTGGATTGTTTTAGTGTGAGTTGCTGAGTGTTGGAGATGTCAGCCGTAGAGATGTCTGTCTTCTCTCAAATATAATAGAACTAAATGGCACTCGGCTTGTGGTGCCTAAAGCACAACAAATTGGCACTACAGCTAAGAGTAAAATATGTATTTTTGATTTCAGGGTAAACTGTCCCTTCAAATTTCTCTGACCATCTGCAAACATAATTATACTGCACATCCAAATAGGCAGGGTCAATGTGAAAGTTGTCACCTGACAGAATGCACTGATCTATAAACAGAAGCAGATATCTCACCTTGATGGCGTAGTTGACCAGTGGGTCCTTGGCATAGGAGGCAGTGTAGTAAACAGCATCTCCCGCCTCACAGCAGGGTTTCCCAGTGGTCAGCCTGAAGTGGGACCAACTGTCAGTGCCAAATCTCAAGTGATCCTTCTGTCCAGCCATGAAACGGTCCTCGCACTTAGCTGCCAGCTTACGCAGCGTGTCTGTGTGGAGCCCCCGGATTCTCCCCACCACCTCATCCCAGCTGTCCAACCCCCTGTACAGAGCACCCCTCTGGGGTTTGGAGCCTCCAGCACTTCGACCTGTTGTCCGACCCCTTCCAGCCAGAGACTCTGTGCTTGGGTAGACTCTCCTCTCTCTGCCAGCCGTGGCACTGGGCGCAGCAGGCGAAGGTTGAGGAACCAGGGAGGACACGCTGTTAGTCGGGCGGCCCTTGTTCACAGCCGTGGCAGCTGTCGGCCTCTCCAGGGAGTCACCACTCTCATGGTCGTGGACTCGATGAGGCTCGGAGCTTAGAGAGGAGCTCTGACTCGCCGTCTCCCAGGTGGAGTCCAAGTCGTAGATGGGGTTGGCCACGCTCAGGTTGGTGCCCCCAGGTCTAGCCTCAGCACGAGGTCTCAGGCCTCCCTGGACGGACTCTTTGCCTCCCAGGCTGGGTTCAGTATTGGAGCGAGGTACATTCTTCTTAGGTAGTGGAGGTGGTGTGGCTTTAGGGGCTGGCTGGTCAGTGAGGCCGTCCAGGTCGATGGAGGCCAAGGTGTCGTTGGATGCTTTGATGTGTCGTGGCTGTTTCAGAGGGATCATGTTGGCTCTGGATTGACCTGGAAGACAAGAAAGATAACATGTGTGTTGTAAGAAGAATTAATAAAATTCAAATTGATTCAACCACTGAACTATAAAACTGGGTGGAGGGCATAAAGTCGAAGCAGTCTTAAACAACAGAAAAAACAGCTAAAATAAATTTGGAATAATTACAAGATAATGTGATGTCAGTACATTGCACACATCTCCTTTCACTATTACCAACCCAGGCAGTCTGCTTAGATGTAAAGTAACTATGTACAATGACTTCATCATTTTACTGAGCACAATTTAAGGTAATTGGACTTAAGTATTTCCAGTTTATGCTACTTTACAGTTGTAATCCACAACATTTCAGAGGGAACTTTTGTTCTCCACTGCATTCCTTTTACAGTACAGTAACTTAATTGCAGATTGAGATTTTACATGATCTTAAAACATGTTAATTTTTGCTCTAATTTCTAAGGATCAGCCACTTTTTGCCATTTAGTTGACGGTTTTAGATTTTACTTTCACGTTTTGATTCTTTCGGGTAGAAAATCATTTTTCATTAATAAAATGTTGGCCAAAAAATACAAATTTTCTTCTCCTCCAAAGAGACTATTTGTATATCAATTAATCACCTCGTGTTATATTGAATTTGTAAAGAAAACCCTGTTGTCCTTGCATGCCTCAATGGTGAAGAGAATCCAAAACAAGGCAGGCATTCCTCAAGCACTGAAGTAAACCAGAATGTGTTCACACTACTGCTACAGCAAGACTATATTAAAACATCGGCTTATCAGTGTTGTACTCAAGATCAACTAAACCAAGACAAAATCAGGGCAAGAACCAGAGTGTATCAGGACTGAGAAGACAAGACCAAAACTTATAGGGGTTCAGACCAAGTCTAGACCAAGAACAGATCAGCACCTTTGTTACAAACGAACACTAAGGAGCTGATATCAATGTAACCTCTTTCAACACTCCTTTTCATGCACAGGCAATTTACTGATATCTCCACAGATGTGGTCTTGACCAGTCTTGAAATAAAATCCTGAGTCCTCTTCGTCTGAGCCGAGACAAGACTGAGCTTAAATGCTGTTGAGTCCAAGACGAGACTGTGACGCTCCCGGTCTCATGCAGTATAATCACAGTCTTAATTATCCAGTCTCATGCTCAGTACTTCCAAAACACATGCATCTTCACTAAAACCTTACGATTTAAAACATGTCAGTACTAACAGTCTCACACACAGCTGAGTGGAGTGCCTGGGCATTCATAAGAAGCTCATATGCACGCGTGTGCTCAGGCAGACTCAGGGCACGCTACTCATAGGCAAAATGTTTTATATTCTCACGTTTTGGTGAAAATGCACGCGTTTGAGAAGCACTGAGTATACAACTGGAGAACTGAGACTTAGATTATACTGCACGAGTTGTGTGAGTGTTTGTGAGCAGATGTTTTATAGAGATTTGCTTTTGTTAAACAAGGTCTAAGGTGTTGAGCTATTTTGGATTCTTCATTCACCATGGAGGCTAGAAAAACAGAAAACGTTTTTCTCACAAATTCAAGGTAACACAGGTTGTATTAAGTAAGGTTATAAGTATTCTTTTAAACAGCATGTTTTGTGATTTTAGCTGTTGAGGTTTTAATGATCTGATAAAATGTAAAAGATAAAACGACACAAAAACCAACAGGTAGTAGATGTGATTTATAGTCACTGAATCTGACTTTCACAGAAGTCAAAGCAGGATTCCTCACAGCTGAAAAAAGATAAAAACTGACACCTGAAACACAAATCATCCCACACTCTTTGACCACCAGCTTCCCTGGCCTTGTTGTTCCTCCCACATGGCGTTTCCTGCAGCCCACTGGCTTTCTGCCTCTCAAAGAGACGAGATGCTGACACGAGGTTGTGTGCTGCGGCACGTGAGGGAACTGGTGGCCCTGAGGAAAAATTCAAGCCAGAGAGCAGGACAGCTGGGCACAAGTCGTCCCTCCAATAGTCCAGCTGCCCGACTCAATCTGCAGTTCTGTTCTGCAGTGAGGCTTAAAGAGGCAGCATGGAAAGCACATTTATCACTGGCTTCAAGTGACCTTATTTTTCTGGGATGGTGGTGGGAGGGAATTGGAGGGGTTGAGGGGTTGATTGGACTCCCTCGATGCTTTCTGGAGTCCAGGACCACAGAGGCAGATGGGTCAGAGACAAGTGTCTGTTCAGATGAAAAGAACAAGGGGCTGTGGCGCTTGCATGATGGGAATAAAACAGCCTGATAGTTTTAACTGAGTGGGTGTACAAGGTCACAGACAACCCTACTGCGCAGCTTTTAGCTCACCAGGGAATACCCCCAATTTCTTGGAAGATCACGACGAGAGGCTGTTTTACGATGATGTCTTCCAAAGTCACATCTTTTGCCAAATTACTTTTGCTGTCCCTACGGTGAAGGCATCTGCTTGTACAAACTGTTTCTCTTTGCTCAGTGCAAATGCGACTGACTACAAATTCTTTTTTAACGATATGAGTGACTCCTCACGTGTGCGTCACGCTGCCATCATCTTAAGAAAGCAAAAGAAGCCTTAAGAAAGAGCTGTCAGGATGAAGTAAATGAGTCTCCGTAATCCTCCCTGGAACGGGTATATTTAATGTGTTCCTCCACCAATCTGCAGTAATCCATCCAAGAAAACAACCGTCTCCCTCGTCCAGTCATAGGGAGCTTCTATTGCAGCAATGTGGCTGCGGCTCTAACTAAATTACATAAGACTAACTCAGTCTGTCACATCGTCATTTCCAAATCAAGAATACTTTTCATAATCACAATTCTCATAAATAAATGTGACGATAAAACAACTTGCATGAAAGAACTCAAAACCCCATACGGCTCATATGAACATATTACCTTACAATAAGTAACCTAATGAAATAAGGGCTGCGACTAATTACCATTTCCAATAGTGATTAATCTCCCAATTATATTTTGATTGAGCCATCAGGGCCAGTTGGCTTTGGGATGACTTGCCTGAGGAAATAAGGCTCACAGAATCAGTGACCTCTTTTAAATCACTTAATGAAACCCATTTTTACAGACTTGTTTTTATGTGATGTCGTCTCTTCATTTTTATTCATATTTATTATGTTTATTGCTTTAATTCTTTTTTTTGTATTTACTTTAATTTATTTATTTATTTTTCTTAAATTTCTCATGATTATTTTTTCTGTTGTGTTAATCTACCTTAATTTTGTCTTGCTTTGGTTTAGGTTTGGCTTTCTACTATTTTCTTTTTATGTAGGATCATTGTTCTTTAATCTCCATGAGCCATTTTGGCCTCTAACCTCTAAATTCATTAATATGTGTGTGTATATATATATATATATATATATATATATACACACACACACACACACACACACACATATATATATATATGTATTGCCTTTTAATACACACGTATGTGCAAATAAATAAAATAAAAAATAAATAAAACAAAATAAATAAAATAAAAATATATATTAAAAAATAAATAAATAAATAAAATAAAATAAAATAAAATAAAATAAACTATCTCGCCTTTGGGGTACCTTGCTTCAGCTTTTCTTTGTTTGTCAAAGCACTTTGTAAACTCTGTTTTTAAAGGTACTATACAAATGAAGTTACTATTATTATCATTCCTTGTTTAAATATCCATCACAATGTTTTCAGAGCCTAAATTGACACCTTCAAAATTCTTCTTTAGTCCGATAAGAATAGTTGTAGACTACATTTTTTTTAACTAATATTAACAATATTAAAATACCATGAGTAACATTATTTTTGTCATTTTGACTGTGATTTCAATTATTTAGTCAATAGTTCTTAGTTAATATGGCCTTTTAATTCAACTACACAAAATGCTGTAATCTTAGTGTGAAGTAATAGGATCAGATTTGGAAATTTACACTGCTATTATATCTGTGCCTGGTGATTCTGACCAAATACCTCAATATCGATATTGCAACGATATTGTAGGGTTGACTATTGGTGCCTTCACAAAAATATTTAACTGAGATTGTTGATAAATAATCATGAGTAATTTGGATATAATGACTAAATGGCTAAAGGTAAACAATAAAAAAAGCTAGAACAGCCTGGTAAGTTCAGAGAATTACATAAATTTACTGTAATGCAGCCTTTAAATCCACAAAAAGACAACACTTATGACATTACTGTATCTCATATCAGGATACTGACAATTCAGTTAAACAAACATTGTGACAGATGCATGGTAAAAGTAAGACCTCCTAAAATAGTCCATCAAACATCTTTTTAATGTTTCAGGAAAGTGGTCCACATTAATGAAAACTGATGACCATAAGTACAAAGTTATTTCCCTATCATTTAAACACACTGCTGTCCAACTAAACTTATTTTGACCTGTGTCCATCTCAAGGAGATAAAACAGTGGAGAGTCCCAATCCCTCCGAAATCTGTTCCGGATTAAGAAGATAATAGCATTTTCTTCTCCTCTCGAACACAGAGCCTAATGTGTCTGAGACAACTCTTTGCAAATTCAAGAGGCATCGCACATTATCCAGCAGGGTTGGGTTCATGATTTCCTTTCTCTTTCAGTAAATAAATGTAAACTACAACTCACAAATGGTGGAGAATAATTTACAGTTTAGTCATCTCTTAATACACTGAACATGATGCAGCTGTAACAATTTTTAATTTAAAGAAAAGGGAAATAAAAATGAATTGCTCTTATCTTTCATGTATAAAATATATATAAAGCACTACCACATTAAGGCCATCCATTCACAACTCTATAGACCAGTATTCTCCTGTATTTGTTTGTAAGGAGATGAAGGAACTTGTTGCCGTAGCAGTGTTCAGCCATCATGCTCCAATAAAATGATGGAGGAGGTGGGTAGAATAAAGAGGAACAGAGGGGAGGAATGAAGCGAGAGCAGAGGAGTGGGTGGCTAGAGCTGGTAAAAGTGAGGGAAGTGACAGAAAAAGAGAAATACAAAGAGGCAAGGGGGGTGAGCAGGCGGCACATGATAACAAAGAGATAAACGAAGGAGAGGTGGTGGAAGAGACAAATCCTGAGAGACGAGGAGAAAGGAGAAAATCAAGCCTACCTCAATTCCACTAACGCCTCAAAGTTTTTGGGTAAACGCTGTGCAGCAGCAGCGCAGGGAGGCAGAGTGAAACGCTTCTCTCTGCTTCCATTCCTGAGAGTCTGCACGGAGCCGCTGGTGCCAACAGGCAGGCTCAACGCTCCCACCAATACTGGAGATCTCTCTCTCGCTGAGTGAGGCTGTGAGTGCTCTGCCTCCTACTGCCTGATGCTCTGATTAAAACACGACTGTGTGTATACTGTATATATAGCCAGTGAGAGAGAGAGACACTGAGTGAATGTGAATCTCCACTAAAACGTGTGAACAAATAGTATTGCTGGAGGCGCAAGCGGACAGCAGAGAGTGGAGGCATGTCAGTTCTATTTCTGACATTGTGACAAGTACAACAGACAAGATAGAAGTGGGAACTTCAAATAGGCAAAATTAGCAGCCATGTTGTTAAAGGGTAACTTTGCTATTTTTCAACCTGGATCAGTGTATTTGGGAATAAGGGTGTTTTAAGACCTAGAGTTCTCTTGTTTTGGTCCGAATTGGGGACTAATTTTGTAACAAAGTTGTATAATCTTCGTGTTCTCACGGCAGCATTTAATAGGGGACCAGATCAAATGTCTTGCTCAAGAAAGCTGCTCTTGATTGGTCAGAATTTCCATGTGAGAGAAATCCAGGAAGTAAACCAAACGTTGAAGAAGAGTACACTTGCAAGATAAATGTGACACTATCTAATGTCACAATGGAGGGACAACTACACAGGTTGATTTTAGCGCTGCTCATCGTGGACTATATTGCTGTCATTGTTCATTTTAGTCAAACCATACAGTTTGAAAACGAGGCGCAGCTCCAACTAGAAAACAATGTTTTGATGCATTGGATGTGCTGAATGTGCATATTAAGGCAGTACAGGAGGAGGTGCACATTAATAATCCTCCAGGACTGTAACATGCTCATGTTTAACCCAAACAATGTGACATGTGACTGCACTTGGCTCAGATCGAGGAAGGAACACATTCTCACCAGAGTTCGTTTGTAACCGAACCGAGACCACCTCTTCAAGAAGGTCACGGTCCGGTTGTTTTGGTGCACACCTGAGTGTGATTGCTGTGTTCACACCTGCCCAAACAAACCGCACTGAGGGGGCAAACAAATTTGAGTTCGACTGAACCAAACCAAACAGAGCAGGTTTGAAAGCACCCTAAGTGACTAATGGAGACAACAATTTCTGAAATTGGTTTAGTACTTAGCGAGAGCACTGCAGCATCAGTGAAACAGGCTGCAATGTAACCACATGGGGTATTTGTGCATCGCCAATTTACATCCAGTACAAGTGTTTGTTTTTGCCACTGAAAGGCTCAGATTGTTATTCTAAGTGTCTGACAACATTATGGGAAGGATCCCTAAAGAAACAGACCTTCTTGTTAAGGAGTAAGATCGTTTTGTTTCACCAGAAACAGCCTCCGAATCACCATCACCAAACCAACCAGACTCCATTTAAATACACAGTAATTTTAGTGTGTATCAAGCCAGCATACTGTCACATATTTCTTCGTGGATTAAGGGTTTATTTCAACCAAATCACAGTTGGTGATTGTTGGAACTATGGAAAGACGAACGATGACAGGTTTTGTGAGTTTTATTGTTTCTGTCAGCTTGGAATGAAGTGTGTCTGATCACAATAAAATTACTGTTTATGTAAATGGAGTCTGGTAGGTATGACGATAGCAATTTCAGGGCTGTTTCTAGTGAAACAAAAACATCCTACTCTTTAAAAAAAAAAAGCTCTATCTCTGTAGGGATCATTTCCATGATGTTGTCAGACACATATAGCAACAATCTGAGCCTGTCAGTGACAAAAAGGACTTTTAGTGGACGTAAAATGACACTGTTACATTACAGCCTGTTTTGCTGCTGCCAATTCATGACTTCATGGGAAAAAAAGATTCCAGGTTGAAAAACACTGAAGTTACCTTTCAATCTTGAAGGTTGCACACACCCTCCAAAACAAAAATGACACACTGCTACTGCACAATGTTTGAAGGCAGACAAACACGTCAACACACACCCCTGCCCCGTTCCTCATTAGCAGCATGCAGACGAGTAAAATTAGGCTGCAGGCAGCTCATCATGCATCATCCAGGGAGCTTTTAACACATTCACAATATATCCATCCACGGAGCCTGTGTGCACCCAGAGCTTCACAAACACACACACAAGCACGCAGGATACACAACTTGCACAAACCCTTGTACAAAAAATAATAATTAGTGCAACACCGACATACAAACACAAACAAACAATTTGTCTCTGATGAACAGGAAACTAAGACCCACGTGCCTTTTAAACCTCACACAAACCGTACAAGCAGAACGTGTAAACACACAGCGAAGCACCTCAGTAACGCATCTGCTCCACAAACCCACACTCTCCGCCCGACCACTTTGTGTTTCTATTTCTTTCTCTTTTTTCTCACACACCACTTGATCACAGCGAGATCCTTTCCCACACACAGAGAGCTTCATGTTTTTAAGTGCCTGGCTATGTTTGACAGCTGTGCCTACCTCTGTCTTCCTCCTCTCTGTTGCAAGGAAAAAAACAAAGCCTGGTCTTAATGTGCTCATCATTCCAAACCTGTAACACCGAGCTGCTGACAACATCTGATGATGAAATGTCCACTGTCAACGAGCACAATCAGGCTCCAGCATGGGGATGGTAACAGAGGAAGTTTGTCATCATGGTATCGAGGAGCGTAATGTTGCACGCAGCAGCACTATAAACCAAAAAAGTGGTATGTGGGCCTTCTAGCTATTTGATCATTTCTGTTTTTGTTTCTGTTGTTATATCTGAAATTGTCATGAGCTGCTGAGACAGAAATCTTAAGGAATTAAATATTAATACAAAAGACTAATTAAATAATAAATAAATAAATAAATAAATAAATAAATAAATAAATAAATAAATAAATAAATAAATAAATATAAATCCTGACAAATATATCTCTCTTGCCATTTGGATTTCTTGCTTTCAAAAAGAAAAAAAAATCTGCACAGTGCCGTCTCGCTCCCAAATCTTCATTTTTATTTTACAGTAACAGAAGAACTGAGAATGAGACAGCAGTGTGCTGTGTGGATTTCTGTCTTATTGGGGTAGTGGTGCACCTGCAAAGGATTTATAGATGTGCCTGTGCCTCCTGATGATTGTCTAGTATCCTGCTTTTACCTTAGTGCAGTAAAAACTTTTCCTCTGTTATCCCTACACCAATCTACAACTTTACAGACATTAGGAATATGACACAGAAAAACAGAAATACACAATTATGATACAGATTTGTCTGTTTCTATTTCCTACTGCAAATTAGCGTCTCTGTGTGTCTGCTCTTCTGACTCCTCTCGCTTTGTGCATTGACACTGTAAAGCTCAGATTACACAACTCGTCTTTTTACTCCCACTAGAAGCTGTTTATATTTGCTAGAAAAGATTAAGACTTGTGTACTACAAGCAGAGGAGTCGACGTGTAAATGAGTCAAATGCCTGCGAGTGAAAAATTCAAGCTGTGGAGAGACTTTCACGCTTTTTTTTTTTTTCCAAAGTGGACTTGAACATTGCCGTGTCAGACCACACAATTAGGAATATTTAGAGAACAAAGACAGTGTAATAATTAGTCTCAGATACACAGTAATATGAGGTTAAAAGCTTTTATGACACTAATAGCAGTGCTGTGGTCAGTCAGGCAGCACGTGTTCTTGTAATGTGGTTAATAGTGCAGCCTTCAAATGCATCAGTCATATCAAATATGAATTCAGAGAAAATAAAGAGACAAATGTAGTGTGAAAGAAAGGAATACAACAACTAGGATTTAGATGTTTACAGAAGGGTAATCTGTTGGTTTATGTTATGGGTGTCATGATACACCGGCATAATTCCTTAAAATTTTTAATATCGTAAGTTTTTTTTTAATTTTTAATGAACATTTTCATTTCTATTTTATTGCTTTATATTTACATATTCTATTATATACTCTTATTCTTACTTCTTTGAATTCTCAATACTTTAAATCAAAATGACTGTAACAAATCACAATTTGCCCTCAACAACGCATTTCTGATTCTGATTCGCTCTTTTTTGCACAGTTTTATACAGTTATGGTTGCAGACTCTCTTACCACCTCGCTATCTTGTATTTTGAGTGCTAAAAAAGGAGACAAACACACAATAAACTAATTTAAAGATGAATTTGAACTGAAGAATTATGATTATTTTCTTGGTTTTACATTTTCTACAGAGATCATGATAATCTGTTAATTTTGTCGCAGCCATGAATTAATTTAGAGAGGAATGGATTTTGTAAAATCAGTAGGATTAATTAGTTTGGGATGGTTCATATTTCTGTGTTTTGGGATTGTTTTTTGCGATTGTGGTTATTGGGATAGTTGGGTCACATGGATATAGGGGCGGTGACACTCGTAATCTATATGAGCATCTCATTTTCACTTGTGTGTTTTTTTGGTTGCATAAGAGGGTGAGTGGGTTCCGGGTTTTTGATGATAAGTTTGTGCATGTTATAATTCCTTTTCCTTATCATCAATAAATTTATTAAACATATTTTTGGATCTCCACAAATCTTTTGTTGGCCTGTCAGACGAGTTAACAGGTAAAGGTAGCATGCACATCCCAGAAAAACTTAATGCTGGGTGCTGGACCAAAATGTAAGTATGAAATAAAAGATAAAGTCCGCACACCAGAAGCTGCTCCTTGAAAATTTATTCTAACGTAACATGTGAATAAATTTTCAAGGAGCAGCTTCTGGTGTGCGGACTTTATCTTTTATTTCATGTCAGACGAGTTAACCAGCCTCTACGCAACTTTTAGTTTGTTTCCTGCAGTCGCTCCAAATTGTATCTGCCACGATATTCCTGTAGTGAAAATCTGATATGGTGCTAGCCCTTATATATGTGAGTTAGTGATCCACTTTCAGCATGTAGATAAATATGTTAAAGCAAGATAGGAACTGATAAGGACTAGTCTCAGCCTAACAGCGAAAGAAAAAGCCCCAAAATAGGAGAAATAACCTCGGGGCAAAGATTTCCACCTCTATCTAAAATAACATATTTGGAATTATTCTAGATTCCAAGTCACAGGCTGTGTGTGACAAGATGTGTCAAGATGTGTCTAGCTCCAGCTGTTTTTAGCAGGGAATAAATTATGACTTGCCACATGAGGTGTGCTGATGCTGGAGAAAAGTGAAATCAGCCATTTAGAAGTGAAGTGAGCTGCAGACACTGAGGACTGACAAGAGTCTGGCGATATTCATCCACTGACTCCAGCTCCCCTTACAACAATGCTAAAGAGAATATCCGTACAGAGATACATGATGGTTTCTTTTTTTTTTCAGAAACACAAAATGTGTTCAGTTTTATTAAAAAAAAAAAAAAAAGCTGCAAATTGGACAAAAATACCATTTGCAGCCCAAACACTGTGGAGTTTAACCATGCATAGCTTTTTTATTGCCCTGAGGGATTGTGGTGCACCATCAGCAGCGTATTTGCATTTCCTCCCCGTGTTTCTCTCCGTTTTTATATTCTGAGCTGCATGAATACCTTGTTCACTGTAAATTACAGCAAACAGTCTCTTTTTGCAGAAGGATACAAACTAATTTCAGAAGCACTGAGACATAGAATCAGGTGAAAATCAGTTAACGCATAAAGTAGAGGCAGTTTTACTGTGCTGTCATTTTGTGGTGAGTGGATTAGCAGTAAATGAGTCCCACTCAGAGGGAACGTGGTCGTTTGAACACTAAAAGCTTGGAGATTATGTTGTGTCTCTACTTAACTCAACAGCACAGTTAAGTATTGTTTTAAGTACATGCTCTAAGCTTTATGATGCACAAGTTTAAATAACAAATCATTCTGCATGTGTCGTTCTTACCCAGGTTGCTGTATGTGGCACTGCACTGGCTGGAGGCGGGAGAGTGGGAGTGATGGGAGTGATTCCCATCCTCCTCTGGCTCTCCAAGGCTGGCGCTGCCATCGCTGGCTGAGGCCGGTGTGGCAACCTGGTTGGCATGGCCCTCCTCTCCCTCCCCAAGCACCAGCCCCAGATTCACTCTGGCAGGCAGGGAGGCGGCGCAGGGCAGCTCCCGATCCCTGGCATTGTTGGCACTGGCTGGTAACTGGCTGCGGATGACAGAGAGAGCCATGGCTCGTTTAGTTATGAAAATGTGGAGTGCTTGCTTCATTAACAGTCTGATTACATTAGTATTGTTTTCCTTCTCCCTTTGTTCATTAACTATGATATTTTCCCCCACTGCTTCGAGTTATTTTGTTGATGATAAGGTTTAATTTTGCATGAAAATATCTGCAAAACAAGTCAGAGAGGAACAGGATAATAACAGCGAGCTCTGCTGAGACAGTGGTGTTTGTAGATGATAAATGTGCTGCTATTGATAAAGGCTTCAGTCTGTCATTACTCATTTTGTCTATCTAACATCACAGGATATGAACAAAACACATACAACAATGTGTTTTTATCTGGGCAGTTTTTTTACATCTGTGAAATCACTGTCTGCACCACTTCATCAGCTCCCTTCTTTCTTCTCAGCAAGTGATGAATTAGAGGCAGCACAGTTTAGTGCGGGGCTTTTGAAGCCTGATGTGTTTTATATGCAACTACACATACGTTGCCTGAGGGGAGGTGTAAGAAAGAGGCAAAGCAGGTCACAATGGTGTGTGATAATATGTTTTGAAGATCCCTCAGTGACAGTGGGAGGCTATGATTTGAGGTGTTTAAAGTGGTGAGATGAATTTCATCTGCCGCAGCAGATTGATCAAAAGGTGTGATGTTAAGGTGACAGACTTAAATGTGATTATTAGCTGCCTTTACAGAGAAGAAGCAGATGTTTAACAAAGCTGTCGGAATGTAGTGAGGCACCTTAAAGCTTAACAAGTTAGAGTAAAGAATTAAAAAGCAAAACAAAAATAAAATAGTGATCTCCTTGTGTGCTGAATGACATATAAAGTGCAGCAACACTGATGTAAAGTGTCACCTCAAGACATTCATGTATAAAACACGACGCCCGTCCTCTTTGATTTGTTGCGTTTTATGTCTCTGTTGTGTAACGCCGCTCCTCAGAATGACTTACAGCAGATGAATGTATAATGTTCTCTATTACAACGGGTTGCCGTAGACTTCATAATATACTGACAGTGGCTCGGCTGAGTTGTGGCCACTAGGAAATCTGGGTCATATCTTACAGTTACTCTGTGTGTTAGCACTGAGTGTTGAGATTGCACAGTGACTCAATCGCAGTGTGAAAGCCCTAGGGATGCTATGATGAGACTTGTCGTATACTGTAGCTCGTTGCTGCCGGAGATGCAAGTTGTACAGGCAATCTGCCATATACAGTATGTGTCTTCTCAAGGAAGTGACAGGGCCACAACTGCCAGTGGGGCCTGTGTGCAACATTTCAATATTACACTGCAAGAAAAAATGTTTCTGACATGTCTGACATGGTCGGAAACCAGTTTGAATTTTAAAGGTAGCATGTGAAGTTCTTGACTGTAAGTAATGCTATAGAGTGTGTGTCGCCGTTTTGTTTGTCTTGTGCATGCAGAAGAAGACACACATGCAAGTCCACGTGAACATAGGCGATGCAATACAGGTTCCTGCCAATGGTTTCACACTATGTCATTCATTTACAAGTGGTGGTAACACTGAGATATGCAGAAATGCACCAGCAAACACAGCTAAGAAGAAGACTGCTAGCAAGTAAATGCTGATGTGAAAATGCACAAACAAAGGACACCTTTAACAACAGGTCATCTTTAAAGGCTTTCACATCAGGGACCCAGATCCAGATCAGAGTACACTTGACCCCAAAGTCCTGTTTGTTTGATTCGTGTGACCACTATGTATCATACACAAGCACGGCACACTGATCTGTGCCCAAGTCCCCTTGAAAAGGCGGTGTCAGGTATGGTTTATCTGTACATGGGTACGGTTCGCATCAGGTGTAAAAACCAACTGCACCCATACACAGAAGTGGATTGCTGTTTGAAGGCGCTGTATGTAAGAATGTGGCCAAAACGGTTACTGCACTCAAATTCAAAACACTGCCGCAAGTCGTGTCCACCCCCCCCCTCCCCTACAGATTCAAGGTTGCTGGACAGCAGCACGCTGGAGACTGATTTGTTTGCCCATGGGCGGCTGCCGTGGCAGGGCCGTGTCGCCGCGTCCTTGATCTTTGGTTTTCCAGCGGACCGTTCGCGCAAGTCCGGCTTCTCTGCTGCTAATGCTGCTGCCGGGATACAGCTGAGGAAGAGCCGGCTGCTAATGCTATGTACCGGGACACTGCTAACGCTGCTTGCTGTGCTGCTGTAGCTCAGTCGTAACTTTAACTGATGCTGCGACTCTACTGACTGCGTGACTGGTAGACGGCGGTGGGTGGCGCAACAGGCCAAAACACAAATTCAAAACATAAACATGATTTGCAGACTGCAAAAAAATTTTTTAGATGCAAATATTCTGGCTGTACTATTGTTGTCGGTGAGATCAGTATGTTATATGAACATTATTCCTTAGTCTCTGTGGCATATTAGGATGATTTTACGACTATGTGCTTTAGATTTCTTACATATAGCTCCTTTAACGTGAGTAGCAGTTGGTGAGTAGAGTTGCAAAGGCATTTCTCAGTGCTGATCACCTCCTTTTAAACTTAAAGCAAAGCATGCAGCATGTGCCAACGTCATCCTCTGAGCTGCACGGCCATGGCAAATAAAGTGGGAATGCAGGTGAGAGGGTTGTTCTTGACACTGTCTCCAAAATACAAACAATAGTAGGCATAATGGAAGAGAAGGGGGAAGAGAAAGAGAGGTCAGCCAAGAAACACCTGGCAAAGGGATCTGCAGGCAGACACCAAGAAGATGGGATACACCTGGTCACAGATAGAAAAGAAAGCCAGTGATCGGGTACTCTTGGTGCACTTCTTTACACTGTGGCCACAATGTATGTCATAAGGATACTGGGGTACAGAACAACATTACTAGTGTGAAAGCTGAGCGGCAAGGGAGTGGAGAGGGGCGGGACACGTATTAATTTTATAAAAACGCATGAAGTCATAGACTGATTATGTATCAATTAAGGTTAAACACATCTTATATACATCCTAGCTTTTTATGCTTTTATTGGGCAGGACAGATAAAGCGTGGAGGGGGGAGAGACAAGGAATGACATGCAGTAGAGGGTCATGGCCTGGAGGCGGGCCTGTGGTCACTGCAGCAGTGACACTACCTTTGTACATGGGATGCCAGCTCTACCCACTGAGTTACTGGGCGCCCCCTACAACCTCTTCTTGAGTAATCATATGACAGTAATGGCTTTCAAATGTAGCAAGTAGAATTTTGTCTGGCAAATAAGGGCCAAAGATTGCCATAGGATTACCAGGAAAGTTCCTTCTGTTTTTGTTTTCTCATCACTATGTCTAATATTTACTCATCTAGCTGATACACTGGTAACCTGTGAATTACTATTACAAATACAAATGCGAACCTTGGTTCCTCAAGAGCTGCTACGTAACCAACAGCATTGAATCACATTTTTTAAACAGCCTTTCATCAGAAAACACATGTAAGAGAGGTTCACAGAGAACGAGCAAACTGGGATCTCACATATCTAAGTGAAATGATGCAATAGTCACAAAAAGAAAACACTTAACACGCAATAAGATTCACAATCTGACAAGCAGAATCGAAACAAATATATGACAACCATTTTAAGCAGGGTTAAGAGTGACTGCAGCTGCATGAAAACAGCTACAAAAGAAGCGTTTTGTTTAACAAAGCCTTTCTTTTTAATTAAAGTTAACTACAACATCAAGTCACATCCAGATTTTTTTTCACAGTCACCTGGGTATCTGTGTCTCGCTGCTGTACGCTGAATAAATCTCAACAGCTGGTGTTTCATCGCGAGCCATCTGGGATCAGTCTGCCCCTCTGATCACGGTAAATAAGATACCCAAAGCGACCGGGTTACTGCCCTCTGATCTGTTAACAGTCCAGCCGTGGTCTTTCAGTGCGACCTGAGTGAGACATTACAGCCTCAGGCCACCTGGGTTGTGACCACCCAGGCTGGGTGACACTCTACACTACTGTAGATTTTAACCTCCATTGTAATACATAAAATACCTGCTACCTGGCTCTTCAGCATGTGGCTGGCCTGCCACCTGCTCTAAACTTCACATGCTGTTGTGGTGGTTTATTGTTTATAATTCTGGCAATGCTGTTTTTATCTTCATCTTTTTACTATTCAGCAGAAGGACAGAGAGGATAAATAAAGTATAAAACAATGAGCTCAAAGAAAAATAAAAAGGCTTAAGCAGAACAGGTCACAAAAAGTTCACAGGCTGCTTTCATAGCTGCAGGTGTTGTCATGGGTGGAGCAGGTTGACAGTAATGTTTGTATTTGTCTGAATCAGATGTGTCATTTCCTCTGACTGGAATCGCGACTGCACATGTTGCTAATATGACTAATGATTTATGTGATCGCAGGGAAAAGTCCCTGCCGGGAAAAAGCACAGCTCAAGGGACAACAGGGCTCAAAGAGGACTTTGTTTAACTGAATGTTTGGGGCCTGAAGCACACTTTATATTTTTTTACAGCATCTAATGCACAATTAAAAACAAAAACATTCTTCTATCACCAACATGCTGGCAGCAGTCAGTCATAGAGAGCATAGATAAAGTGCTAAAGCCTCCATATGTACCTTGATTATAGACATAAAAAATACTTAGACATTTATAATACTCATTTTAGGCACATTAAATTAAGTTTAAAATTCAGTTTGCATCTAAAAGAACACTACGATAGTGGGAAATGGAAAAAAATAGAGAACAGAACAAAACAATTCATGACGACACATAAATTTGGGCCAAGATATTTTTCAGTTCATACTTGAAGGGTAACTTCAAGATCAAATCTGACGCTGACATAGCAGGAATACAGATTTTTGAGGTTTAAAGTTTCAAGCTTAAGCTCAGAGAAATCATAATACCATTATCTTGCAGCCCTCCAAATATGATGCTAATCTGAAAACAGCCATTTTGTGCATTTATTCTAATACTGGCATTTTGGAGACAAAGACTTTGTATGAGAGCAGTGATGTTCTTCCTAAAAAAACGCACACAAGTTTTGACCGTGACGTGCTAGAAAAGTGAGCACTCAAAGAAAACACCCAGCTGCCCATGTGTCTGTCTCTACCCTGGGGCTCTGTGTCTGAGGAAAACACCAGATCTGACATGTTTATGATCCGTCTTTGTAGACCACGAGCCCTCTGTGTCTCTTTTAAAGTAGAGAGTCGATCAATAGCCTCTGAGTTGCCACAGTGCATTACTTTAGCACTTGCCAGCTTGCCAGCAGCAGACAGTTGATATAAAAGGCCCATCACAGTGTTGTGAGCCAACTGGAAAATAAAGAGTAAGTAAACTGTGAAGAGATGGAGGCGTAAAGAATGAGTAAAATTACAAACAAAACAGCATACACTGTCGTACAGCGTGTTATAATCGAATGCAGAACATTTGGCATTGGGTAGAAAAAGATTTCCGCACACTTACATCGATGTAGTGTTTCACCTTTTTTTGGCATTACATGTTTCCTCTTTTATTCTTCCCTTCATTGTCTACAAAAACAGACGCCATTACATGGTTCTCGTTTTAACTAACTGGACACACTGTACTGTATCATACAGGAGGACACAACTTGCGTTAATTCCTTTAAAAACCAGACCACCAATGGGTTATAATCAGCTGCAAAACTTCCCAAAATAGCACTGAATCATAAACAAGACAACCCCCAGCACCTAATCCTGTATGAACATCCAGTCTGGATCCACACCTTGAGAGGCCCTTGACACAATAAATACCTTTATGGCTGCTACACGTACAATGTCAGGACCTGACTTGTTCAGACAGCATGAAGCTGCCCCAGAGCATTTCACTGTTTCTCAGCCCTCTGCTGTGCTAAATGAACAATCACTGATCCAAAACAAAAATCATATAATCTTAAATAAAAGCCTCTCCTCCCTGCTAAGTCAATACAACTACAAATGGCCTGGATGGCCACAGGTATTTACAGAGGTGAATGAAAGAAAAGGCTTTCAGTTCTTACCCACTGTACTGGCTCACACAGCTTCCCATCTGGAAACCTTGAATACGAGGCAGAAAGTGAATTCACATTCTAGGCAGAGCAGTGATTGCAGGCAGGCCAGTGGTTGAAGAATCAGAAAGCATTTCCCTGCATAAGTTCTCTCCTTGTCTTCCTGTGTGTCTCCCTCTTTGAATGCTCTTACCTGCCTAAGGTAATGTGTGTTTGCCAACGCTGCAGAGCACGCCCACTGTTAGCCAATAAAACTGCTTCCAGCCAAGAAAAAAACCCAAGCAGTGTTAACCCCTCATTTGCCAATCAAAACAAAAGCTCTGTAGATTGACCTGTTTGTAACATGTAATCACTGACCTGCTGGCCTATTTACCCAGAGACCTTTCACTTACTGCATTTACTGTATTTTGTTCCATATGGAGACATATAATATAGAATATATCTTTATTGTTCACCACGGGTGAAACTCTGTCCTCAGCTCACAAATAGTCAGTATAGCAAGCATACAAAGTCAACACACAAATCAGCTCATTGTCGGTCAGTGGTTTAAAACTCATCACTTTGCTGAGTTAAGAATACTGACATGTTAACATATTGTGCATATATTAACATTTGTCAGCAGCAGTGGTTAGAGCAGGCAAGTGGGACCAATAATGTGTTATGAAGACACTGTTTAAACAGCAAGGATTAACTAATAAATAGCTTTATTTAGAAACTGCTTCAGTTGCATTTCTCAGAAAGATTTTTAAGCTCTGGTACTTTGCAGGAGTACTGATTTTGAAAATAACAAATCTATGAAACGGTTTTTAAAAATTGGAGCGACCATGCAGTGAATAACAATCATACTAGTGTCTGCACACATTCTTTCTGCAGACTTTAATTTTGTCACATCTTCTTCCACATCAACAAACAAAGCTCAGGCACCAAGGGAGGTTTTTTTCTGTTTATGGGTAAATTCAAAACCATGTGCCAGTACCTGAGATAAACATCAGACAGACAGTGGAGTAACACTGTAACCTACCAACACACCAAGTGAATGAACTAGTTACTCATTGACAAGTTCACAGGGAAGGCTGTAAACAGCAGGGTCAAAAAAGAATGTCTGTAGGAGACAGGTGGAAAGAAAATAAGGCACAAGAGACCAAAAGTGAGAATGCTTTAAAGCAGTGGTTCCCAACTAGTGGGTTGTGGTCCAAAAGTGGGTCTCGGGTCCATTCTGATTAGACCGCAAGTGACTTGCGAACATGTCAAGTTTGTAAGAAACACACTTTATTTTTAAGTACAGAGAATTTCCGGCACAGAGCTTTTATTCTGAAGTGCTAGTTCCTGCTGTAGAATAAGTGACTAAAGGACAGCTACTTGACAGAGGCAGCAAACTAGCGTGATGACATGATGCAAGTATGAAGCTAAATGTATGTGGACCAGTTGGGAATCACTGCTTTAAGGTGTGTTGTATTAAATTCAGTCTGCTACAAGTGTGATCCCTCATTAACTTATATTTGTTAATTGTATGTTTGTGGCTGGACAAGAGGGATGGGACAATATACAATTTTATCACAAATCACGATTAAAAAAACACAATAAGTTGATG
This sequence comes from Epinephelus fuscoguttatus, assembly GCF_011397635.1. Lineage (NCBI taxonomy): Eukaryota > Metazoa > Chordata > Actinopteri > Perciformes > Serranidae > Epinephelus > Epinephelus fuscoguttatus. The sequence continues at coordinate 36,204,186 of NC_064755.1, read as the reverse complement.
GAGGTGATTGGTCACGATAATCATGACATAACATCATTATATTGTCCCATGACTACTAGTCGGTTTGTGAATGTGACTTGTTCATTACTTAAAAAGTAACTGTAATAAGTGCAGTGATTCAAGAAAATGCTGATTGTATCAAATGTGAATGAAATGATTTTGTTGGAAAAGACTATTTGGCATTTTAATGTGTTGAGGCAGATGTTCCCTTGTTGTTCAATGCACATTGTTTATTAAAAAGCCAACTCCGTTTCAACGATGCAGATAAAAAAAAACATTTCTCCTTATTTGAGTAATAAATCATTGTCTGTGTGAAGGGAGTGAGAACACAAACTTTGCTCTGACTAATAACTTGTAGATTTTGGCATCAAACTTTTGGGTAACACACTGGGAGGGTACTCTCCAACACATACAGTACACCACCACACACCCAATTTTAGCATGGCATTACCTAGACTTCCCATATTAATAGCAAAACTAGTGCATGCTTGATTCTTGTACCACTTGTTCTAAAGTGAGAGAAGAGACAGAAACTTGTGGAAGAAATAAAAGATGACTAGAGCTCAAACTTTAAGAGGAGAGAAAAAGCAGGGAAGCTAGAGAAGAGACAGAATGGGGACGAGCTCTTGACAGGACGGAGGGGAGAAATGTTCAAGAGTTCACAGTGCTCTGGGCTCAAAGGATAAAAATGCGTCATGGGAGAGGAGCAAAAATTACACGAAACAGAGACGGTGATGGTGGAAAGCCACGCACCTTGAAAACAACCCAAGTAGATGTGGATAATAGGAGGGTGGCAGGGACGCAAAGAGAGGAGAAGAAAAGAAAAACACATGCGGTGTAAGGTGGAAATCAAAATGTGATGGATCAGGTGAGAAGATTAACAAGAACATCTAAAAAAGTTTCGCCTGAGCTAAACTGTACGTGAGAGTGGCGAATGTTACAGTGGGTAAACAATCTCACAGTGCTATTCCAACTAATCATGTGGGTGGCTGTGGGATGCTTTCTGTGAAACACAGCAAGATGCTAAGTGACATTTTTCCAATACAACCCCCAAAATACATCAAAGTCTAGAGGCTTCACAGTGTGTGGTATCAGTTAGTTTTCTTCCTTATTACAAGTATGATCATGACACATAAGGAGGAAGCATCAAGGAAATACTGTAGTTTAAGTAATGGATGGAAGCTTTTATATAACAAAAGAACCTCTTTTGTTTGGTGCCCAGTCATTACTTCTACAAAATGACTTGGACCTTTACAGTGGCCCCTCTGTCAGCTCTGCAAAATTTGTGCAAAACTTGTGTCTGTTTTGCAAAAGTTGTTGACGCCTTTATTTGGTTGGTGTTGGACGGTGGAGGTCTGGGATGAGGAAATCAACTCTCCAGTCCGTAAACTCTACTCTCCAGCTAACTTCTGCCAGCTAGCCAGGTTGAGGTTTTATAATGTAAACATCAGTTAACATCAAGTAAAGATGAAGAAGATGTACAAGCGTTGGAAACTGGATACTGGACAATCTCAGTGCTGCATCATGGGATATCAGGAACTGTAATATCCTTTGTTTCACCGCAACTTGGCTAAATCCTGGACAGCACCATTCAACCAAGTGATTCTTTTTCTATATGAAAATCTCACAGAGCAGAGGACTCTGGCGAGAGAAGGAGAGGAGACATGTATTTTATAAGTGAGGACTGGTGTGACAGTGGGAATGTGAGATGCTGTCCTGTTCCTGCACTGGATCATAGCAATACACCGGTCAGAGGCGGCTGCACAGTGGTGTTGCCCATATTCGGGTTAGAGATGCGCCGATGCGATATCTGGATCAAATATCGGCCCTGATATCATTAAAATAGATGGATCGGGTATCGGAAAACCTATAAATTGCCTATAAATTAGGGATGGGCAGCACAAGCAAAAACACTATTTGAAAATCGTGGCAACTATTCAACAATTTTTCGGCCATAAAAACACACTGCAGCCAGTCTGGAAACATGGCCAATTATAAAGCAGCAGCCTTCAATGTAAGAAGAAGCAAAAAATTGCAATGAACAAGTTGAACGAGCTGACGGGATCAGATTTCACTGGAGCTGTACCTTGTATGATTTCATGTGACAAATAAATGATTGATGATTATGTACTAATTAGTCGGGTTGCATCATATATTTGCATTTAATTAGGCGGGAAACAGGCACATTTGTAGAATATTACACATGCTGAAAATAAAGCATGTGGTAACACTGATCATAATAAGAGATAACTATTTCTAACAAACTGATTGTGTCAGGTACATCAGGATGAGTCAGATGTCTCATTATTGAATCACCTACTGTAGAACATGGTGGAGTTTGAGGCTAGTTTTCTTTAATTTCTGAGGAAAAAGGTGATTTTTTTTTTACCCCACCTCCAGGCTTAACTCACTAAATTAAAATATTGAGATGAAATTAAAATATTGTAAATATTGTGCTTGATTAACACAAAATGAATTGGGAATGTTTTCATGGTGTATTATCCAACTTGCTGTCAAAGTGATTAGTACTTCACATTATTAGCAGTGATTTCACTTTACAGCTTTCTTGATGAATGATTTTGGCCAATGCAGCATCTATTTGACATTTCTGGGCACTTAGCTTCATTTGTAAGGCAAAAACAAGTTACTTCCAGCAGAGACAAGCTTATAATTTAGCACACAAAAAAAAATAAAAATATATCTGGCATGCCTGGGTTATCGTTATCTGGCACTATCATTCACACCATGGAAGCAGGGTTGGGTTTCTGGCACAACTTCACCTACTTACAAGGTGCATGGAGAAGGGAAAGAAATCTAAAGAGGTCAAAAGTCCAGCAACACTTGTAGTATAAAAGAACAACTTTAATGTGAGACCAACGCTTTTCGGTCACAGAGTTTTTATCATTACTCACACTGCAGGAAACTTACCCCTAGAAATTTAACACAAAGGGCAATAGCAGGTCAAAGACAAATAATGAACTTATTATGCAAGAATACAGACACTAAACTGCCAAGTAGATTGATTACTTTGTGTGTGTGTGTGTGTGTGTGTGTGTGTGTGTGTGTGTGTGTGTGTGGGGCTTTGATGTAATTTGAGGAGCAAAAGGGAATATGACACATACAATATAGCAGTGATTAATAGAGTGAAGGTTGATCTGACTGCTTCTGAATGACTTGTAAGACATTGAGGTCTCCTCCTGAAGGGAGAACAGAGCACAGAGCCTGCTGTTCAGGTAATAGATGGCATTAAGGGAAGAGACCACACAGGCTGTGTGCAGCCTATGCGGTGACTGGGCAAGTGGGCTAGCAGACATGCCAAATTAAGAGCAAACACCTCTAGAATCTGTGATGAGGGATCTGTATGATAGGGGAGAGAAGCACCCCTGGCACTTTAGAGGAGCAGCTGGCAAAGGCTGAGCATCTTAATTTTAAGCTGGGTGCCATGAATGCTCTGAAGGGAATGCATGTGGGCAATGGTAATACGGGCACTGCATGCCAAATAATTCATTAGCTCAGCAAGTGGTGATGTAGGACGAGCATGTGTGGATTTTGATAGATTACCAACAATTTCACTAAAGCAGGCCTTTAAGACAAAGGCATGTTAAAAGATAACAGCAATATTCAATCTTACTGCAGCTCAAAGTATCACACACCATCAAAAACCTCAGTTAGATTGTTTTCTGGTGAAGCAACATCTTCTGTAAGGTTTATCGTTCTATAGGATTCAAGAGCTGCATAAATGCATCCTGTCTGAGTGCCAAAATCCTACAGGTTGTATTTCTACTCCGGACACATGTGAGTACCTAGCAAATCATAGGGTGGTATTTTTTATTCTTAATAACCCTTACAAAGAGATAAATCCACCTTAAGGGGATAGTTCAGATCTTTTGAAGTGTGGTTGTATGAGGTACTTATCATAGTCAGTGTATTACCTACAGTAGATGTCGGTCAGCACACCCCCAGTTTGAGGAAGCAGGCAGGAGTACCACTGAGGCGATGCTGTGAACATGGGTCAGCAGCAAAATCAATATCAATTTAATTGTTTGCTATATTTAGAATATTTTCACCACTTTACCATGCTGCACACAGCCCTTTTTCTGACAGGGAAGCATTTAACAGCCTCTGTTCCCCATCTATGCTCTTGTCAAAGCTACCAGACCCCACTGATGAAAACAGTAATTTCTGCCAGTTAAAACAGCAGCTGCTGGTCTACCACTGCTTCAAGCAGTTAGTTTGTGTTATGGTGTGACTTTGGTGAATCCAAACCCTTTTAAATACAAAAGTCACAAAATAACACGGACAAACTGACTGATCAAGGCAGCAGTAGATCAGCAGCTCCTGTGTTTAGCAATGTTAAATTACTGTTTTTCTCAATGGAGTCTGGCTTTGATGGGAGTGATACAACAGCTTGAGTTCCCCAACGGAAATTGCTGTCTGGAGCCATGTGAAGCGGTGAAAATATTCTAAATATAGCATGCACTTAAACTAGTATTGATTTTTTAGGTGGCCAAAATACGTTTTGTCGGTGATGTCTCCATAGCGGTACATTACATTACCACTTCTGAGGTGGTACTCCTGCCAGTTTCTCCAAACTGGGGGCATGCTGACTAACACATACAGTAGGTAATACATTAACTACGGATAAGTACTTCATACAACCCCAGTTCAAAAAATCTTAAGTATCCCTTTAACCATGTCAGTTCTTGGTTTGGGGAGCCCTCTGCAAAAGAGTTTTAGTTTAGCAGCTTCACGTTCTTTTTCTTTCTTTTTCTCATTATTCTGATGGAAATCTGAAACCACATTTATGACATACATGGCCTATTACCAACTGAGTAAAATTTTAAGTAGAGTCCTTACAATTTAGTTCTACTGTTACAGGCTTTACCCTTGTCATGAGGTCATATTTTAATATAGTGGCATCAGAGGCGTGAGTAAAACCTTGAAGAAATCTTGGATAAATACCTTAAATCCTTGCTGATGAGATCACATCCTGTGGTGTTTGAGGGTGGTGTTCGCCCTGGGCTCAATGATCTGGGTTCTTTGCTCTCATCAGGTGTCAGTAGCACATTATCTCTGCACTCCTCTACTCGTAGTTCTCCTTCTCCGTCCCCTGGGGTGTTGCCACTGTCTGGTTTGTAGGTGAAGATGATGGTTGGCTTCTGGTTGGGATCCTCTGGCTTTGCCTCGGTGAACCAGTGATGCTGTTGAACTGGTGGTGGTGGAAGCATGTGAATGACAGTTCCATCAAGCCCCACTATCTTGCCTTTCTCCTTCTCTCTCTCCGCCCGTTCTCTCTGCTCATCCTCGTCTTTCCGCCGACGGAAAAAGCTCTTAAACGAGATCCAGCGTTTGGGTTTGGAGCTTTCTGCTGAAATACGTCTCCCCTCTCCACCTGGACTAGCTTCACCTTCACTGGGTCGTCCAGGAGAACTGGAGGCTGAGCTCTTGGTCCAGTTGCTAAAATGCCTCTGGAGGATGTTAGTAGCGTGGTAAGGGGAAGATGTAGATCTAGGAGGGGGGAAGGGGGCATTGGGCTCTGACCGGGGACTGGAGAGTGGGACAGCAGCAGAGGCACTCTGAGATTTAGACAAAACTTTGGAGGGCGTGTCCTTCTTGGGTTTGGAAAGACAGCCGTCAGTTGTGGAAAAAAGAGACTTGGGTCGCGTGAGGGTCTCCTTCATGGCATCAGGTGGGAGGGCATACAGTTCCTCAGAACTGAGAGCATTGGCTTGTACTGAGGGTGACTCTGGAGGTGACTGGGGAGGCTGGATGGAGGCCACAATCTGTAAGAGCACAGCACTGGCTTCCTCCCTGTGGCTTGCCTCTGTCCCAGAGGACAAAGCTAAGTCTGTATTATCATCTTTACTGCAAGTAGCATCTCCACTTGTCTTGCAAGTGCGTGTAACAGCATTGGCAGTAGGGCTGGTTTTAGGTTGGTTTGCAGTAATGGCAGGGGAATTTGTCGATGTAGTGGGGGAGAGGGCCCCAGCAGTGGAGCTCATCACAGTGCTTGTCACAGTGCTAGAGTCTGTAGTGGTTCTAGGTTGTAAATTTGGTGCTTTTGACACTGCCTCAGGTGGAGCTTCAAAAGAGGCTCTCTCTGATGTGCCTCTACCAGAGATAGTTTTCTCAGTTGAGGAGGACTGGACACTCTCAGAGGATCCAATCTCTTCATAAGTATGACTGGCTACCCTATTGCCGACTCCTTTTGGCTGTGGCAGTTCTCCACTGAGTCCCAAGAAGCTCTTATACACAGCCAGGTTGTCGTATGCGCTTGGATTGATAACAATAGGTACCTTAACAGCATTCTTGGAGCTGCGGGCATAGGCTGGCTCATCTCTGATAATAATGGGAAAAGGAGGCATACCTGCATTATTGAAACTGTTAAACTTTATCTCTGATAAGTTGGAGGATTTCACTGGTACAGTTCGGGAGGAAGACAGCCCAGCAATGGGAGAAGTGGGAGCTGACTTGTGGCTGCAGTGTTGAGTAGGGATAGAGGGGCTAGGATTACTCCCACCCCCTAGATCCACTTTAGGTATCTTTTGGCGAGGACTTGTGCTTGATGTCCACACTTCCTGGTAGCGTATGTTCCCTGATTTCTTTCGGGAGGTACTTGACAGAGCTACGGATGTGGACGATGTTGGCATTACAGGAGAAGAAGGAGAAAGAGGGGAGGTTGGAGACAGGGGCTGACCTACAGGAGTGCTACAGAATGATGTAGGGCTGGAGGGCATTGACAGGTTTTTGGGTTTTGGAATAGTAGCGTCAGGAGTCTGCTCATCTTTGTTGGCCATGGATGCTGACACATCGACCACAGTGTAAGGCTTACAGATGAGCGATTTTTCCAGATTTACTACACGGTATGGTTTAGCTTGCTCCTCTGTGGGACTAAAACTGATAGTGACTGGTTGACCAGGAAGGGCTTGGGGCATTGGCAAACCTTCTCTGCCGTCCTGGTCTTCTAATCTAATAGCCAGCACAGCCTTGTGTGTTTCAGTCACCTTAAGTGGACTCAGTGCTCTGTGGACAGGCTCCTTTTTTGTGGGAGAAGTGCAGGGGATTGGTGTCTTAGTAGATGTGGGAGAATGTAAGCCATTTCGAAGAGCACAGGGGGCACTGCTCCCACTGCTGGATGTTGTTCGAGAATCTTCTGGAAGTGATGACGATGATTCTGGAGAAGTGGTAGACTCTGAATTTGATAGGAATCCGCTGCCTTGCATGTCACGGGGTCCATAGTGAAGCAGAGCTCCATTGGAGTCCACGGAGGGGTATCCGTTCAAGATCTCATCATAGCTATCATCATAGTCAACCGCACAAATCCGCTGTAGTGAGCGATTGCGAAGTGGCACAGTGTTCCACTTTTTCCCTGCAGCAAAGGGCACTGGAGACAATGTGGCAGCACGGAAATTTGCAAATCTTGGCTGGCCTCGCATACGGATCTCCATGGCTAGTAACTCTTCATCACTTTCATCCCAGCTCTCATGTTCATCATCATCTCTTTCAGTGTCTTCCTCATCATCATCCTCTTCTTCTTCATCTTCACTGGAAAACTCTGGGTAGCAAAAGCGACCTCCCTCTGTGCTGATTATCTCAGAGCTATCGCTAAGGGATACCCGTTTTTGACCAGTGCCACCACCACAACTACTGCTGCCCCCCATGGCCAGACAGCTTGAGGCCGGAAGGCCTCTTTCCAAGGACCGCTGGTATGAACTACTGATTCGTCCCCAAAACAGGTCCTTGGAACCAGAAAGGGGAGTGGGGCTAGGGCCGGGGCCAGGGCCTAACCCAGCAATCTCCTTCAGGACATCTGCCAGTCCACTGTTGTTGTTATTTCCACTAGGGGTCCTTGGGCTAAGTGGTCCATAACCCTCAATCTCCTCACTACCATCTTCTCCTTCGTTGTTGTTGCTGGGTCCACCAGGCCTCTTACGGTTTAGTCCGTTGCGATTCCAAACTGTGAAGGCTGATGTTTTGCCCTGTTCTAACACATTTGGTGGTCGTTGCAGGTTGCCGTCTGAATCCAGTCCTGCAGAGGAGCAGGGCAGCATCATAGTGGGCTTAACAGCAATGGTTGGCTTCTTAGCCACTGGTGGACGGAAGTGTCCTGAGCGGGCAGACCCACTGCCAGCCCTCTGGGAGTTGATGGTAAGGTTAGTGTTGGCTCTGGCGCCAGCTGGGGGTGGATTCTGTTGCTGACTTGTTGGAGGCCTCTGCTCAGACGGAGGCTTCCCTCCACCACTCTGAGCCAGACAGTGCAGACTTTTAGGTTTAAAGCAGTTCTTGCACTCGCCTGGCTTCCACACGTGTTCAGTGAAGGTGCTGCAGGCGGACATGACTGCTGATCCAGTGAGGCAGGCTGCTGGGTCAGTGGACAGGAAACCCCTCCATGAAGCAACGGGCTACAGGGACTGACTGTAGTACGAGTATGATGAACAATATTCAAGTCTCCACTGTGAGGGGTACTGGACCTGAAAAAGAGAACAAGACAGAAAGGTGTAATTAAAATTTTAATTAATTGTTCATTTAATTCAAAACATTCATTTGAATTACTTGAGACACATTCTTCACTTCAACAAACTGCATAGAGCAGTTAGACACTTAGTTAATTACAAAGTTTTGGCAAACAAGGAAAAATAAATCCCATCAAACAATTTAACTTATCAAACTGAGAGCTGAACTGAAGCACAGAGGATGCATACATAGATACATGCAGAAAGAGGGAAAGAGATAAATATGATGTGTGAGAGGAAAATAATTTGAAAAGCAGTGCGACACTGTCTCCATTAGGTGGCAAACTTTCTCTACGTAGCAGCCAGTCTTTCCTATGGGGCAGTCATCCGTCTCCTTCTAACCCTCAACTGGACCGCTAAGACTTGAAGAGCAGAGGGGCAGAAGTGAAGAGGATTAAGAGAGCTTATTTCTGAATTGGTGTCCTGTGTTGTTGTTGGCTGTTTCAGCCAGGATTAGGTGAGATAAAGGTACTGATATTATTCACTGAATCAAAACCTCAATGTCCTAAATCCTATGAACTACATCAGTTATATGGAAAATGGAAATCAAAAGCACTTCAGCTGAGTTTAGATACACTCAAGTCTGACAAATAGCACAGAGGAAGAGTTTCCCAGTTTACAGAAATCTGAAAGTAGAACAACAGTAACGCATTGTTTTGAAGTTTGGGCTTTGTATTCCAACAAACTAGACTTGAAACTGAGCAAGTGGAAGACGTGTTTGTGGGTGCTTTCATCCGTACTGAGTAAAGACTGCAGGACAAGTAGCTTGCAAGCAGTTGTAGTACAACTCAGTGAGGCAATCATCCTGAGCATTCAGGCAATGCAAGGAGCTTTAGGCGGGGCAGTGGATTGTCCTTTACTGTCAGTCATCTGACTTTTGACTGAAGACTGAAAGAGGACTTCAGGTACTGAATGCGAATTATTTGCAACCAAATATGATTATGCCAAAAAGAATTTGGTCTTCTGAAACTGGGGATCTATATAAATAGCTACAATTTCTACAACCTAGAATCTTAAGCTGGCACGGTCGTTCTTTAATTAATTAAATCTAAAATGCATGAGCACGTTGCACAACAACAGATAAACAAAAATGTCACTTTTCTTTTACTAAAACCACTTGTATTGCAAAGAGTTTGTTTCCTAGTTCAGAGCAGAGCTTCAATAACTTATATTAAAAAGTTAAATCTATAGCTGCACACACTGTTTTTACTATGAGTTAGGCGATTGTTTGCTTATTATTTTATAAGCTATTTCACATGTCATCTACGCACATACACTTTAAAACTGAACTGGGCGATTGCTGGTCCAATCCTTGTGTAGGCATTTTTTTTTTATCTGTTTTCTTAAATATTACTATTTAGAAAAGTTCTAATTTATAATGTTTATTCTGTGATTTTTTTTTTACTCTAAAATGTATGCTGTTTCATATGCTGTCTGTCTGATCTGTTGTGATTTTTGAGCTCTTGCACCCCAATTTCAATGTGGCTCCAACTGCAAATGGTAAATAAAATTGACCTTGACTACATATAGACAATAATCTGTCAGTAATCAAAATTGAAATATATTTACATATATATCAAAAATGGTTTTAAATGCCAACTTGGTCATTTCTGTGTTGTCTCACTTGTTTAATGAGTAAACTAACATATGTACAAAAGAATAGGTTTAAAAATTCACACCATTCAGTCTTTGTAAGATAACAAAGACTGACATTTAAAAACTTGGGAACAAGCATGGTCTCAGATTATCAGCACCGCCACATACATATCAGACACATCCTGTTTTCTCGGCCCGCCAGGCCACACTCTGTGGCATCAGGAAGCCACATCCTTTTATTTTTTTAATTACACAGTGTAAAAAAACACCCCATTTAACATCCTTTCAAACCTACCACACGGACCAGAACACTTTTGATAAGATTTGTGGGTGCAACAGTCATTTGCTGTTCAATCAACATCTCTTGAATACCACATTAACATCAAACCCATGGATTATAAGTGGCGTGTTGCTCAAATGTGCAATTAAAATCAAGCTGTTTCATAAAAGCCTGTTTAAGATCACACAGGAATCTGTACGTTACATAAGATGGTACAGTTGTCACTTTATTTCTACAACTTAAGCCTGCTTTGGGCAGATTCTCCAAGGACAGTATTAGGTTTGTTAGACAAAAGGCACCACCATAAGGGTAAGACAAAGCGCAAAGAAAACCTTGAGAGTAGATGGGATGAAAGTGAGAACTGAAAAAATGCAAATCAAAAAAGGATTGAAATCTACGGTATATAGGAATAAAACACATATTTAATTATTTTGAAATGACCCCCTTCGCTTTCAAGTGCATAAAGATTAACAGCTGAGTTTAGTCTGAACGCCTAATGAGGTATAAAAAGTGGAAGAACTGCAGGTCTTACAACACTGTGGTTGTTACTATGTATTGTCAAAACTTGAGTAGGTATAGCTGGGCTGGAGCAGCTACCTTAACCCCCCCCCCAGCTGTCACTGGGCGAGAGGTGGGGTACACCCTGGATAGATTGCTGGACTATCACAGGGCTAACGCATAGAGACACACAACCATCCACGCTCACATTCACACCTACAAGCAATTTAGAGCCACCACCTAACCGGCATGTCTTTGGACTGTGGGGGGAAGCCAGGGTACCCAGAGAAAGCCACACTGACACGGGGAGAACATGCAAACTCCACACAGAAGGGTCCCGGCTGTCCAGTAGATTCGAAGCCAGAACATCTTTATGCACAATAAACAAAGTAAATAAATTAAGTGGAATATTGCCATGTTTCCTGATACGTATCCACTTCAATGTTGTGTTGCAGCAGGATTCATATAACTGTCGGTTTGTCTTGTACTGCTGGTGGCCATGGTTTGTAGGGGGCGTGTCATGTAGGCATGTGGCTGCAGCTATACATGTCTCTAGACACTTCTGTGAGTTTTATGCCTGCTTAGTCACACCTCACCAATGTAGTCAACCTAGGTAACTGGAGCTTTTCCCAGTGCAGTCAAAAAATGATTAAAATGCGCAGCTGACATTTAAAACCATGACTATATTTTGGCTTCTATATTTTGTGGATACAAGGCTTTCAGATTAAACATTAAAATTTAGGGATTAATGATTCTCACTGAGGTCAGACCACATAATTAGATTTAAAGTTTGAGATTTTAGTGATCTAAAAATCATCAATCAAAAAAAAAGTCAGGAGAAAAGAAACAAGGAAAGTGCCTGGAGAGATGTTACAACTCTGCATTTGCTCTTGACTGTGCTCCTGGCTGCCATCAGAAATAGTTTAGAGCTTTTTCCCTCAGCCAGCAAAACCTGATTAAGTGATATTTGCTAAAGCAATATTCTATCTATTGGCTGGGGTGAGACAGCTCATTCAGCCGTGTTTGACATGTAAGGGCTGCTAAAGGATTATTAAACAGTGCTTGGACTGAAAACAGAACTGAATATGGTGTACTTCTAAGAAGATAAGTGCTTCCGTAATGACTTTGTTGGGGCAACAATGTTCAGAGATGTTTCTTTCAGGTAACGAAACACTGCTTTTATGTACCACACAGGCTTCACTGGATGGCAGGCGTAAAAAGTTTAAGAAAGATTGTGATTTCTGTTGAACATTAATAAAAAAAAAAAAAAAAGGTAATAAAATAATAGGTAATAATGCTGTAGTCACTACAATTGGATATTATATTGCAAGATTGCCTATTTTAGCCAAAAAAACAAAAACTAAAATACATTGTCTGTGAAGTTTCTGGGGCCAGCATCAAGTGGCCGGTCAAGGAACTGCAGTTTTTGACACTTAGTGTCTGCTCATTTTTTAGCTCCTGAGGTTGGTGCTTGATTTAAACATAATTTCTAGGAGACAGGGCTCCACAGACAGTATGAGTAATCTCAGACAGAGGACCTTTTTGGGTGATAATGAATCAAAATAAACAAATAATGGCCACACAAACATTGCACCATGACTTCTAGAGGAGTGTCACATACAATAAAAGATGGGTTCAATATGCTAATAAACACTGGCCCTCCATCTCTTCATTTCCGCTATAATTTAAGCAGCAGAGTGTGTGATGATTGTGTCCTTTTATGGGTGACCCAAACCTTCATTTCATCAAATAAAGCCAGGACTGTAATTCACTGCAGGGCTGATACCGACGGGGGTAGATAAATCAGTCATCTCATCTATATAACAAGGTCATGGGTGTCAGATCCTGTACGGAAGGATGTTACCATGACAACACCCTGGACCTGCCCAGGACCAGACACAATGAAGCAGGAACTCTTGAGTCAAACTTTGTTGACCGTGCCATGATGGGCGGGGGGGAAGATTTATCCTGTTACACCAAACAGGTCGCATCCTCACAGGAAACAAAGACTGTAATTCAAACAACATTATTCCAAGACTGTCGGTGATGTGACACGTAAGCACTGAAAGTTTCTGTGGCAGACTTTCAATTTTTTCATGGGCGACCAAAAGTACAGCCAAAGGAAAATTAATTACCGAGTCCAATAAGTCTTGGTATATGTATGCTGCTCGCAAAGTGGAACAAAAGCAGAATTTTGCTCATTTACAGCATCCAAAATCATTTTTTTACATTCCAGATGTCTGTCCTCCTTGAAACACAGCGGGACAAATTTAAGACTTTGTTTTGCACAGCTGTAATGCAGCTGTTGCACAAAAATGTTTCATGAGAAACAATAAAGGAAAGCAGATGAATAAAACAATGGTATTAACATGGATATTTTAATAATTCTTTGCACATTTGGAAAAAGCTGAATTGATTTTGTGACATCTGCACCAGACAGACTTTCTTTGTAACCACATTATTTCTTCCCTGACAGACAGCGGAGGGGGCGGCCGAGGGAAGAGTTCTCTTTTGAAATCAAGATAAAGCCTCCTTATTGTGTTTACTTTCTTCAAAGCAGCTAGATGGAATTATGAAAAGCAGCTCCCAGGCCGCATTCTAATAAGATAATTCAGTTTTTCATGCCTTTGTTGTTTCTGATCACGCTTCCAAGAATCAAGAAATATCCAATATATGTCACACACACTTTTCCACCAACAGAAACCCCCAGTGGTGGATGTGACAGCATATTTTACTTTTCCCTCAGCCACCATTGAAATTCTGCTGTTGTTTTGATTTAATTTTTTTCCTTCCCTCCGCAGTGGGGGCTGAAATGACACTCCTTCAACCAGCCAGCAAAATGTACTTATATTTTAGTTTCTCATTAAGCCGAAGGCAAATAGTAGTGCCATGTTGTTACTGACAAGACCCCACAACATTTAATCTGCAATGACAGTTATGCCTCGGGGACACCAACAATCCCATCTGCCCGACAATCCTTTCTGAAATCATGCAGTCCAGTATTTTTAGTTCACACTGCTCGCAGTGTGGGGCACATCATTAAAATATGACATCTCCAGACACATAAGGAAAGAGGGGGGAACCTCTCTGAAAGAAGCGGCCCCTCTTGCTTATGTAATCATCTTTGTTTGAAAATGATTCTATTGGTGGTTATAATCATCGCAATGTAAGTGTTCCTACTCATGGCCATCAGCCAAATAATGGTCTGCTATTTTTGTGTTCCTTTTATTATGTAACAGATATTACGCAACACAATAGAAATATGATGAATTACAATGCAGCGTAACCGTTTCACTACAAAACCCTCCACAACACAACACGTTTTCAGCACCACAGTGGGGGGATGTGTTGCATAAACTGTGCCATCAGGCACACACGTTCGCACAATATTATAGGGATTTTTTTTTTTTTTGTTCTCCTTGGGTGGGATTGTTCTATAATACTGACAGCGTGTTATTGATCCAGGCTTTGCGTGTGTCCACAGTGTGACTCTGCAACATATTTGATTGGAGAGATGTGAGGCGGCACTAAGACGCAGGCGATTATTGGAAAACAGGGTGCAGTTGTACATATTTTCTTTCCGCTGCTTCCTTTCCTCCAGCTTTCCCTGACAACACTGTCAAACATTCAGTGAAACCTATTAAATGAAGAGTTATAGCTAAGCACCTCTAATACTGGACACAAAAATTGATTTTAAATTGCATATTATTTCTTAAAAGTTACAGAACACATGCAGGCTCTAATTTGTCGACACTGGTGACACATTTCCATCGATGTCTGCTTAGTTATTCTCCTCAGTCTTGTTTTTGTTTATCACTGACTTGCCTGTCATGCATATTTGATGAGGCCGAGGCATTAGTGTCGATAATTTAAATGGATCCCTTATGTAAAAAGACTGATGACTGTCTGAGGTAAAGCAACGCCTGCTCTCCATCAAAGGATATAATTGTATTCTGTAAAATGAGATTTATTTGTGCTCAGAAAGATGAAAAGTACAAAACATAAAGCAGAGAAAAACAAATGTGCAATATAGGACTCCCATATATTTCATGTGTCCTCTAGCAAAAGTTGTAGCAACATTAGCTTTTAAGTGCACATCCTTCCTATTATAGTGTTTATATGCTATTAATCAAAGTATTAATGAGGGAAATCTGGTTAATAAGGACATAGAACTTTAAATTCATCATCATTTTTGTGAAAAGCAACTAAATATTTCATTGGGAATTTAAACTGGCAGATTGAAGTTGGAGTGAGGAGCAGAGGTACCAGTCGCAGGCATGGAGCCTGTGGATCGGCACTGTGTGTGTGTGTGTGTGTGTGTGTGTGGGAACGAGCCAATCATAAGAATAGCTAAAGGCTAGTTTACTTGTTCACTCTGCATAATGCTGCGTCCCCCTGTGCCCCAGTTATTCTATTTTGTAAATGGTCAATTAAACGTACCAGGATACTGTTCTCGTCTTTGCAGATTACGCTGTCTGAAACCATCTGGCACCACACGTTATAGCCCCTATTCATACGACTGTTATCTGTCTTTTGGGGACCAGAAGATTTCCTGCCAGTTCCAGTGAAGATCAGAGACACACTGATGATCAATTTCAGGATTAGTTCCAGTGCACGTAGAAATTATTTTTGGATAATTCTGGAGAAAAAATATTTTTTTAAAAATCAGCAATGTGTTCCCAAAAATAAACAATCACCACATCTTGCATACAAGTGCTTCCTGATGGTTGAATGTAATGAATGAGTGAGTTTAAATGACATGAATAACCCAGTCATGAGTATCCATTCATGTGTTTGAGCATGTTAAAACCATATCCTGTTTTCAGAAAGTGGTATACAACCTCATCCCACTTATGAGAAACCTGATTATGCTATCTAAAGTTCTTTGAAAGAAACCTAGATAATGTCTCATGTAGAAACATTAACCCTGCTATTAAGAGCTGCCAAATATCTGTGCAGGCGCAGCGTCAGCCAAGGGATGCAACAGAAATAAATATAATTGCGGCAGTGAAAGTGTCTCACTTTTGGAGAGATGAAGAAAAAGTTTCGTCTGCGTAGCTTCATCTACTGCTCCCTGTCCTATATAGTGGTAGTGACAGTGACAGACTGGCACTGGTCAAAGTGGAGGACAGTGCTGGAAGAATAG
The DNA here is from genome assembly GCF_011397635.1 of Epinephelus fuscoguttatus. Taxonomy (NCBI): domain Eukaryota; kingdom Metazoa; phylum Chordata; class Actinopteri; order Perciformes; family Serranidae; genus Epinephelus; species Epinephelus fuscoguttatus. The sequence continues at coordinate 36,188,153 of NC_064755.1, read as the reverse complement.
TGTGGCTGCTTACTGGCATAACGTTAGATGTGTACGGAGAATGTGTGTGGAGACAAAGAAAGAAAGAAAGAAAGAAAGAAAGAAAGAAAGAAAGAAAGAAAGAAAGAAACAGATGGAGGTCTGCACTCTTGGCAATCAGAAATATAATATCACAGCACCTGCACAGATACACTGCAGTCATCAGTGGCCAGGTTACTATTAGGCTATGTATCATGTTAAAATGGAATATATATAACCACACAGCTTCATATTTCAGTATTTAAAACTTGTCTGAAAACACACTGGATGATAGAAAGATAAACATCTAAAGGAAAATTGCAAACATTGATATTCCTAAAGGGATGGGGACAACTAAGACTTGGGGAAGGATGGGGATAGAACAATGATGAAGAATTATTTATCATATATTCATATGAATGTTTCCTTTCATTACTTTTGCAATCATTAGAACTACTGATATTATCATTTACTAACCTAAACCTTTATACTGTTACTTGTTTTAGCCCACTCACCTACCCCCATACATACTCTGATTTAATGCACATTTGTGTGAATGTGTGGGTTTGTGTACATGTGTCAGCATGTGTTTACCTGTTTGATGTATTACATCATCTGTGGAGATGTGTGTGGGTGTGTATATGTACTGTATATGTGTATGTGTCATGGTACTTGTTTGGGGGATTAGATAACATGCTAATAGTGACTCTGATGTGGTGGCCAGAGGGAGGTTAGCCATGACTTTGTGACCCCCAGGTATGTATATCTGCACCGTGCTGTGTGTTGCTGTATGTGGTGTATGTTATTTGTCTTAATAATAATAAAAAACGAATGATTTGTGTTTTTGCCCCTCACCATTTAAATTCTTACCCACTGAATCTTAAAATCTAAGCTTCACTTAATATATGAAATGAACAGACGAGGAAAACTTAATTAAGTGGCACTTACTTCACACTACCCAAGATTTAGAGTGGAGGAATTATACGAGTGATCACCTGGGAGACTTTGGTCGTCTATTGCCAGACGTGACGACCAAATGTGTTTGATTTGCAGAAGATAGCACGAACAGCCAGCAAAAAAACAGAACATATGTTCCAAATCTGAATTGTTCTGCACAGCAATAGAAAGCAGGTGCTGGTCATAGCAACAACAAGAGAATTAATCGATAATGAAAAAGGGGCACTTCAGGCCGCACATCAAAATGATATCATAAACATAAATAAATGAATTTAAAGCTGGTTCAGAGTTTTATAGGGGTGCAGCAAGCCCCTCTTTTGTGTCTATGTGCATATACATATAGCTGTCACGTGCCATGTCTTTGCTTTAGGAGGGATCTCATTCCCATTGGTGTGTCAAAAGGTCACCTGCAGCATGAGTGAGAGGAGCAATAATTAGGTTTTAACATTCAGCACACATGCACAGTGCAGCTCTAAATACAAGGCCTACACTGGGGATTGACTGCTTGTGCTGAAGTGTGTATGTGTGTGGACTTTTCCATGAGAAAGCCAGAGGTTTTTTCCTTCAAAAATTATTTGATTGACCTAAGATACATTTGGAGGAAATCATGCGCCTGTGTGTTTTTGATCCAAATAGCACTGAACAATACTCAGACAGTGTCTGTGTGTAGCTGCTGACAGAAAGTGCACATTGACATGCACACAAACACTTCTTTCTGGAGTGTGTGGCTGTAAAAGGTGAAAGGTCGGGTTACAGATGCCTCATTGCAGAGGCTGCACTCATTATCCCAGTTGTTAACCTCAGCTGCCCCCGAGTCTGTCCTGCTGTCTCCTTCTCCACCCATGCTCAGCTATTTCTCTCCATTTACTCAGGCTCTTCCTTCTCATCTCTGCGTCTTCCTTCTTTATTCTGCTTCTTTCAAAGTTTTTCTTTGCTGTTTGTCTTTTCCCCTCTGGCTCAAAATTTCCTACTCTATTCTCTCTCCTCTCTCCATCTCCTTTTTCCCTACCCACTCACTTTTTATTCAGGCTGTTACTCTTCAGGCTTTTTCTCACTTTTGCGCTCTCCTCTGAGATATGTTAATCTGCCTCCCTTCTGTCTGTCTTTGCCTCAAACAGTGCTTCAGCAAATGACTGCCAGACTTAAATTTTGCAAATCACCACCACAAAAACCCAAAACTTGAAAGTGACCACACACAAACAACCAATTAAACCCTGTTACCAAGTCCAGACCAGGAAATGCACATACTCTGATAGATTTTCACCGCACTATTCAGACACCAAACTTAAATACTGTACACACCAAAAAAGCCTGGAGTCAAATCAATTTCCTGATGTGTAGCTTTTTTATGTGATACCATCCCCTGTAGACTCTGGGAGACAGTGGATAAAATAGCAAATATAGTAAATAACAATTATATTATATATATATAACATATATATATATATTATATATACGTCTTAGATAATAAATAGGAGTAAGAACACAGCCACGTTCTTGTCCACAAGGACACCTGCTACTTCTGTACCAAAGAGGCCATGATTAATTTTTCTCACATAAATCTGACCACACTTTAAAAACAAACACAAATGTATAAAATACAAAAAAAATCTGTTAATCATTTATTTGTCTGCATATCCACCCAGTACGCCTTGTTGCTGCTTGCCTGTGGTGACATAACATGATTTGATCCTCGGCTGCTCCTGACTATATGTCACAGTGTCTTTGAGCAACACGCTGAACCCCAAATTGCTCCTGATGGTTAGGCCAGCACTTTAATGGGCAGCCTGCTGCCACTCGTGTGTGTGTGTGTGTGTGTGTGTGTGTGTGTGTGTGTGTGTGTTAATGTGTGAATGAAAGGAACATCTTTAAGTGCTCTGTATAAAAGAACTATATTAATGCACTGCAGTCCATCCATAAATTATAATGATTTTTGGAACAGTTCCCACTGCCACCTTTGCTCAAATTTGCAGTTGATACACACACACACACACACACACACCCCCACCCACCCTGGCACCCCACACACCAGTGTGTTAATAAGCAGACTTTTCTCAGTGAAGATTTGCCAGTTTTGAAAAATGTTTACTTGTGGTTTAATTATGGCTACATCAGTTATCATTTTCATTATCAACTCATCTGTCAAACTTTCTGTATAAATTACTTGATAATTTTGCAGATAAAAAGCCAGAAAATGTGTAAAAAGCCTATCATATCTGAGCCAACGGTGACATATTCAGACTTCCTGTTGGATATGGTAAACAGTCTAATATGGAGAGACATTAAATATATGTCATACATGGAAAAAAAAAAACAGATAAATAAAGAAGCCCCGCCCCTTTGTGATGGTCCCACCAACTGTTGGAGCTAGCATGGAGCCCAAACTTTTAACAATTCAGAGTCAATTAACCTGCATGTATTTGGACTGTGGGAGAAAGCCGGGGTACCCACAGAAAACCCACGCTGACCCAGGGAGAACATGCAAACTCCACACAGAGGGGCTCCCCCACCCTGGAGTTCGAACCTGGAGCCCTCTTCCTGTGAGGCGACAATGCTAACAACTGCAGCCCACATACACCACCATAACAACACCTGCAGCCACATATTGATTTTATACTACCATTTATTAGGAGCTATCTTGGAATATATATACTGCACCACGCTCTTGGGGCACAAAGCATATTGGCACAGATGGTGCAGCCGAACGCCAAGTCCAGTATACGTAAGTAAAATAACCATTCATTGCACTGAGTCTAAAAGTTTGCTTTCACTTGTCTCTGCAGCAGCACCTCCTCATATCCGTCGATCTAGTCTGATAAGCTCTGATCGCATTGACTGGTCAGTTAACCACCTCACAACTTTAAGTTCACAAATTGCTGCTGAGAAAAAAAAGAACTCATTAAGACTTCCGCCTGCGCTATGTTCATAGACCTGCAACAACCTCTGAATTTAGAGAGGAGACAAAGCATTACTAAGGGAGACAAAGGCAGGATTAATGGGGATTGAACTATTGTAGCAGCTGCTGCCACACAGAGACTCTATTTCTACGGGAAACACTGCATTTAATCACCTTTTATTCAAAGATTTAATTACTTCATATATCAACATCTTCAGCTGGTTATTCCACGCTTTTGTCCACCCAAGAAGTTTTTTCATCTGTGTTTTCAGAGGAAGTGAGCGTTACCATCTGTGCTGTCAGAGATTGTGATTTGTGGGTAAGCCACAGGAAGATATAAAGAAATCTCACAGCTGTACGAAGACAACCGAGGCGGCTGGCGTGCTGAGCGTGCACAACACAAAACACACACGCACGCGCAGATTCATTCCTACATGCATGAGTCAATCCCATATTCTCTCTAATATGCTGAAAATCCAGCGGTGCCACTTGTGGCTTTCTCTCGATGAGAAAAATCTGAAAACAACAACCCAGTCGCACAGATGACAAACACCACACAAACCAACAAAGCACTGCCTCATTAAAAACAAAGGGAGTCAAATATGACGGGGAGTTCCAGAGCCGGTCTCTGTTGGCTTTAATGCACTTGCTGGCGCAGAGTTAGCCGTTCGGATGAGATGCAGCGTTGGCCCTCGATCTGTGACCATCTGCTCCTGATTTGATAGCAGCAAACACTGTCTGGTTTGGTGCCAGGCGAGATATCACACAACACCTGCTGCTTGGTGCCACTACCACCAAGACACAAACCCCATGGGACTGCCAAGTGAGACCCAGAGTCGTACCAGGATAAGAATAACTTCTGAGGAGCGAGTGGTGGGAGAGAACTTTATTTACTGAAAGCAACCCTGGTGAGACTTATGCATAAAACATTTCCCTCTGTGTGTGACTAAAAATGAAGAAATAGTTCAAGAAATCAGTTTAGCATGCACTGAACCAGCGCTGATCTTAGCAATAAGGTGAATGCAATCACTGTGCAATAGGAGAACAGATGAGAAAGACGACCTCTGAGTGTGAGTCCTCTTCTCCATTTAACCCCCGACAGTCACACAGAAAAGAGAAATATGAAGGTGTATCTTCAAGAATCATTTTTTCCAGTATGGTCTTTTGACTGCATCCCTGCACAATTTCGCTGGGCTCAAATATGTGTGCTTATTGGAAACTTCAGAACGGTTTGAACATGACTCAGCAGACAAGCCATAGGACTTCAACTTTCTCTTATAAGATCACAGTTTCTCCTTGAATACATGACAAATAATACATGTTTTTAAACAAAGAAAAGGCAGCAACGGGTGTCTCACTTTGTTACAAATAACTGTTATACAAAGGGAGGTTTTTGAATACGAAAAGCCTAATTTTTAACTCCCACAACTACACCATCCTTTCATCTTTTCCATTCATCCTACACACCTGAGGCCTCCCTCATCACCTCCCCCATCAGTTATAGCTCAGTGAACTGACATGCCAGAGTACGACTCACTCTGAGGGAGATAAAGCATTTGGGACCTGTCAGAGACAGATTGTGAGAATGTCATTGCGCATTTAGCAACCAGCACTTTTCAGCCGGAAAATAGTACCATCACCCCAACCTCATCTCTACCCCCATTTCTACCTGGTTTGATTGATCCCAACTCAGGCAGACTGGTGTCTGGCTGTTTGACTGGCTCAATGGAGGGAAGGGGAATCGATAATGGTGTCTCTAGGTGTGTGTCAGTGTGTGTCAGTGTGTGCTGGTGTGAGTGAGTAGTGGGAACATGTGACTGCCAGAGACAGGGTGAGAGACTGTATGCAAACAGTGTCTAAATGTGAGCTTGTAAGTAGGAGAGACAATAAGAGGAATGTAACTTGTTTGCATGTTTAAATGTTAATTTGAGTCCACTTCACGAAATCAAAAAATGTATGTCAAATGTAATTCTTTTTAACTTTGGAAGCTTCTATTGAGGTTTTCGATTAAAGCTTTGAATGTCTGTCACCATATTTGATGATGTCATCAAAGCCTACAGTTGTCATGAAGGGGAAAATTACGATAGAGACCAAACATATTTTTTATACCAGGCTGTAAACATGTTTATTTCTGCTCAAAAGTTGGGCTTTTTAACATTGAAGTCTGTTGGGATTTACTCTGTTTTGGAGCCAGCCTCAAGTGGCCATTTCAGGAAGGGCTGTTTTGGCGCTTTCACATTAGCTTAATTTTTTAGACTCAGAGGTTTCCACTTTCCACTGTGGGCTCTTGTTGTGGAGCCCTCGCTTGTAATGCTAGATTCACACTACAGGCGACACAGCAACAAGCTACAAGTCATTTTTAATAGGAGCTGCTGACATGAAGCTACAAACTGATCCCCCATGCTTGTTGCTGTATAACGGCATGATGGACCAATCAAAGTTGAGCTTGCCTCAATTCTTTTTCAGTGCTTCAATGATGCGGTAAAGCATCAAACAATCATATATTTTTGTTTTTAGCTGTGGTACTGTGTCATTTAGCTAAGTTAGCTGAAGGTATGCTAGCATTCTGTGTGTTGCGGTGCACATGTGATGCAATGGGGCAGTGAAATATGATAAAATGAGGCTCAGACATTGATCAAAAAGCGTAGACATTTTCTGATTAAATAAAAACTGTACATTACATTTAGTTAAGGTGATGTGTTGCAAGTAACAGATAGACACGAGCCCAACATGACAACACAGCAAAGCAACACCTTAAGTGATTAGGCGATAATGTGCTGTTGCTTTGTCGCTCATAGTGTGAACACAGCACAACTCTCTCCCTGTATTCAGAAATAATGTGTTGAAACAGAATGAAAAGATATGCAAAAAAAGTGCAGCATTCAAATATTGCTTTCAAATTTAATCATCATCGTATGCATGAAGCTTCGAAGCTTTAAACTACTTGGTACAGCCTTTAGATTGCATTTATTTTTTGATCTTCAGTGCAGACATACTTATTTTCTATAGACAACTAAAAACAGCTGCAATGAACAGTAGACTGGGACCAGGATAAATTGATAGTACAGTGAAGCAGCTGTGTGGATTTAGTGTTAAGTCACTCTTGTGAAGTAGAGAATCTCTACCAAGTGCTCTTCACATAGTTTTACGATCCGTATACAAAGCATGTAAATTCCTGGTGACATTTAAAGGACAACACTCACACAAGGGACGAGCTATTCAGCATGATATGAGGCACTGACACATACAGTGTCACTGACTGGAGGGTAGACTGTGAAACACGGCGAGGATTGACAGCAAGAAAAGAAAACAGTGACCATTGAAAAGAACAGGAGATGGAGCGATTGAGATGTTAAGAAGTGAGGCATCAAAGCCACACAAAGAAAGCTCACGCTAAAATTTAAAATCAGGGCTCTACCACACTCATCTCTCCACAGAGAGGCAATGTTTTTCCCCCAGAGAAAAGTCAGTATGCTGAGGACAGAAGCTCATTTCCCACCCAGAGCACGTTCATAGAGAGGGAGTGGGGGCTCGCTGAGCCTGGTACATAATAGTGGAATAACTGAGGCTGAAAGCTGAAGCCATGAGGAGATGGGATATGGGATTTTCTGCTGCTTTATGGCAGAGGGCTTGAATGATAAGACAGCCGTGGCAGTGGGATAGACAAGAGCAGAGTAGATATGAAATAGAAGGGGAACTGCAGAGAGAGAGGCCAGGCAGTGGGAGAAAGCTGTGCACTCAGTTGTTTGTTAAGGCAACAGTAAGTCAGTGTCCGTCACCAAATGTCCTTTAAAGAAAAATCAACCATCATTTATTCCTGCAGTGTTACATCAGAAACTTTCAAGATGTTTTTTTCTTTTTTTTAGAATAGAGCAAAATGGGCCAAAAACCACACACACTGCATCAGTGATGCAGCAGTCACTGTTAAGTCAAACTTAATGTTAGGGCATGCATGCTATCTATGCTAACATGGTCTGCAATAATCAAATAGTTAAAGACCCCCTCCGTTTTTAACCATGTTAACATGTCCATACGGTGATTTTTATATTCTACAAGATTTATCGTGAGTGAAATAAGCAGTCAACACCATGGCTGAGTATTTCCGCCTTGGAATTGCTGTGTACCAAAGTCATTCTCCAGAATGCGGATTCAAACTTCCAGGGTTTCTCACGTCACAGACCGAAGGACTGCTGCGGCCAATCGAGGAGAAGCCATGTGTAGGTATGAATCATATTTTGCAAGTTAAGTTTCACTTTCACTTTTAGCTGGTTATCGAGAACAAGGTTTATCTGACATTAGCAACACATTATCAGCTTTGATAACGTAGTCAGGCTGAAGGTTAATGTTATCTGTTACTGTTTATAAGCGGAGTGGAAGGTGGCTATAGGCAATCAGCTGAGGGACAGAACTAATTTTCATTTTCACAGAACTGAGAATACTAAATATGGCAAAGCTGTAGGGTTACATCTCAGTCAGTGGTTACCAACTGATGGGTCACGGTCCAAAAGTGGGTCACAGGTCCGCAAATGACTCGTGAACATATCAAGTTTATAAAAAAACACACTTTATTTTGAAGTACAGTGAATTTCTGGGCCATAGCTTGTATTTTCAAGTGCCATTAGCTGCTGTAGAGTAACTGACTAATGGACACCTACTTGACAGAGACAGCAAACTAGCTCAATGACATGCTCAAACGCAAGTATGACACTGGATATATTAAACTGTGTGGACCTTGAACTAATGACTAAGGATAAATCTGGACCCCATGGCTGGACCAGTTGGGAAATGCTGATCTAAGCCATTTTTGATTTTGAATAAGCACAGATTTAGTTTTCAGGGGTTTAATCAATGGAAAGAAACTAAAGATTAATATTTCTGGTCAAACCTGAATAGTACTTTTACTTAAACAGGAGGTGTTTGAGTGAGCTATGAGAAATCACTCTTTTGGATCACTGTTTATACAATCCCATCTGTTGTTAATAAAAACCATATGGATGTTTTTCATGTCCCTGGAGTACATACTTTCCTTGCAGGACCAAAAACAATGCTGACACCTTTAATTGTGAATTATGTGATAAAAATGTTAATTAAAAAGACAAAGCCCATTCCCCAAACCAAGTGCAGATTGGCTGTCAATCCTCAGGCTGAGAGTTCAATTCCCAGGTCATTCTGGCCACAGGGTGAAGTGTCCTTGAGCCAGACAATGAACCCCAAATTGCTCCAAATGTGTGTCTGTGCGCAAGGGGAAAACAAAGGAAGTCACAACATAAGTGTCTGCCAGGTGAATGTCATAAAAAACACTTTACAGAGAATTTTTGATGGTGAAATAGGTAACAATCTTTTTTTTTCCTCACACTATCTGGAGCAGATCTTCAATGTCTTCTTACTTATTGTCCAACATATACACCAATCCTAATATTTCTAGCTCTATTCATAGGTCAAGCTCTAATCCACACTGCAAATTCACATACTGTATCAATGCACCCTTATCTTATTCTATCTATAAATCACTTCACCTGGTCATTGCAGGGGACATTACAGACATCCAGCACAGCTATAGGCTGTGAGCAGCAGCTCAGCACTTTGGTGAAGGGCACTGTTGACAGCAGTAAATGAAGTGCAGGATGCACTTATTGCCTCCTTTCCTCAGATTTTCTCAGCTCATCCCGGGATTTAAAGTGATGACCTTCAAATATCTCCCCCAGCTATTCAATGCACAGCCACCTCAAAGTACAGTTAGTGGTGCCATTTAATAATCTCTTCACTTAGTCACGGGTGCTGAATGCTGCGTAACAAGTCTCTTTAATCATAACCTGCCTTTGGTCGAAAAAAAAAAAAAAAATCTGGACGCAATACAGGACAAGCAATGTGGAGTGACATTACCTGTGTGACAATGAGGGGTTTGGTAAAACATTTGTGAGCCATGTTTGAGTGTGGGTTTATGTGTACATGAGCGCTGGCACATGCCAACCAGCTTTCAATTTCGGGAGCAAAGCCGCTGCGAGTCACAGCTGACTTGCTCCACACAATTCCCCAATTCCCACCAAATTTCAGCTACTGTCCACAGAGAGATTCTGCCAAAGTGATTCCACTGTGTGTCACTCCAGTTTCAAGCAGCTTTTCTGCAAGTGTGACTCTCATTAGCTGCTCAATTGAATTCTCTGTTTTGAGTAAAATCAACTATTCAGCTGACATGAAATGTGTTCTCTCATTTATGAGTAAAGTGGAGGTTTAATGGACTGAAAAAACATCCTCCTTTAAAATGAGAGTGAAAAATCCTCTCTGCCTGGTAACTTTCTCTTCATTGAGACAGACAGAAATGAAAACTGGAGGGACTTGGAAATATGCGTGAGCGATGTAACTAAAACAAGGGTGTTATTCTAGTCCGTAACATAAAGACAAGTGAAATGTCTTAAGGACCCAGATCGAGGCTTAAACGGGCAACAGGCCAGACTGACATATCACTCTGTTTCATCTCTCCTTTAAGTGTTAAAGTCAGCTATAAAGTCCACCATAAAGTGAAGCTCTTTTGGCCCTAACAGCTGAAATAAACACTTAGTTTACAAATATCAGCCTCTAGCTCGCAGTAAATGGAGGAGCTCCAGGGGGGCATCCCCAATTAGAGTCATTCAAGCTTGTTTTCGATCTTTATGAGAGAGATGTCCATGTTCACGAGTATTGATTGAACCAAGGCTCGTGGAATAAAAGATGGATTCTTACAGTGAGTGTTGAATCCAATTAAAAAGATATAAATTCCATAGTACAGATGAACAGCCAACCATTACAAGCAGCCACTTTGCAATTAAGATGCATTAGCTGAAGTGATTCATGTATCTTGAGTTCACTAATTTGGTTACATACAGATGTGTTAATCATACCCATTAATGTGATCAGTATAAAATGCTGCAGACAGAAAGAATAATCTGGAAGAAAACATGCACAACTCAGACACAGCTGAGCAAAACAAAGCTCCAAGTACAGACTCTACTATGAGAGTTATGTACTAACAAATGAATAGTAGTGAGTGACATGGTATGTAATCTACAGAATTTCCCCTGAGAGTTACTTTCACAATCCAAACAAGTCAGCGAGCTGACAACACACAGACCACCAAGGACGGCAGACAACAGAAAGGAGGCGAGAGGAGGCACAGGGGACTCCATTTATCCACATTATTTCAGCTCCGTCACAGCAAATACTACAACAAGAGTCAACGTCTTATGAGCCAATTTCTGACTTAATGTACTCAGTAATGAAAGCCAATGTGGTAGCAATTTTACCACAGTCAACTACAGATGGTGGACAGCGAATATGAATCCCCAGAAGAAGAAAAAAAGAAACACTATGTATTAGAATCATTATGTGTCATCACGTATAGGAGAACTCAATTTTAAAAATATGATTACCAGAAAAACATTGGCTTATATTTTGGTACAACTCAACACACATGGAACAGAGAAACATCCATCAGCATGCAACAGTCGTTCAACACTTATATTTATAAATTTGAATTCAGGGCTGTGACAGTTAATTGATTAGTTGTCGACTATTATCCCCTACTAATCTGACAATCAATTAATTGCTTTGAATAATTTTTTACGTTAAAAAAAGTCAAAATTGTCTGATTTCAGCTTCTTAAATGTAAATATTTTCTGGTTTCTTTACTCCTCTATGACAGTAAACTATAATTTTTGGGTTGTGGACAAAGCAAGACATTAATTGACATTTTATAGACCAAACAACTATTGCCTCGTAGGGTTGGGTATCATTCGGATTTTTATCCAGTACCGGTACTTAAAAAAATACAGTACCGGTACCCAAATGTTGCCTGAACTGCTACTTTAAAAAAATAACTTGAACTTGAAACTAGGGCTGCAACTAACGATTATTTTCATTGTCGACTACTCTGTCGGTTATTTCTTTGATTAGTCGACTAATCATTTTATCAAAAAATGTGTTAAAATGTTGAAAAATGTCGGTCTGTCTCTCCTAAACCCCAAAATTACACAATCTAGTGTCCTGTTTCGTACTCACACCAAAGGGTTTTAGTTCACCGTCATGAGAGAGTGTGTAAAGCTGCCAATGTTTAAACGTAAGAAGCTGCTATCAGAGTATTTTGGGTACTTTTATAGTACTTTTCTATGAAAAATGACTCAAACCGATTAGTCAACTACTAAAATAGTCACTGATTATTTTAAAAGTCGATTAGTCATCGATTAGTCGACTAATCATTGCAGCCCTACTTGAAACTGAACAATATAACTCTTAACAGTTTAAAGGGGTGGCTCCCAAATGGTCCAGCCCAAGGGTCCAGATTTCTCCTAAGGTTCAAGGTCCACACAGTTTAATACATTCAGCGTCATACTTTCATTTGGCAGTGTCGTCAAGCTAGTTAGCTGTCTCTGTCAAGTATCAGTCTGATAGTCACTCACTCTGCAGCAGGACACAGCACTTCAAAATAAAAGTTTTGTGCCAGAAATTTACTGTATTTCAAAATAAAGTATGTTTTATACAAACTTATACAAACAATTAGAGTTACTTAGGGTCCATTTAGAATGGACCCGCGACCCACCACTGGTTCAAAGAAGGGATGTCCCGATCACATTTTTTATTTTTTTTTTGCATCCGATCCAATACTGAGTCCTTTATTTTGAAACTGAGTCCGATACCTAGCCTGATCCGATACTTTGCAAAGCATTAAGAAAGAAAGAAAAAAAATGCATCCAAGTAAATAGTATCCAAAAAGCTTATCGGTGGTTCAGCAGCAAAAAATGTAAACAAATTCAATGTCTTCTTCTTGTCTTCAGCAAACAAAATAGGCTTATATCTTTATACATTGGAAAGCGCAGGCAACAATGAACAACATAGATGAAACACCTGGCCATTTTTGTTGTTTTGATTCCTCCAATCTTTTATTACCGATTCCGATTTTGTAAAAATAACGTGATTGGAGCCGATACCCGGATCCCTAGTTCAAAGTATAATAAAATATATGGAGAATCAGAATCAGAATCAGAAATACTTTATTGATCCCCGAGGGGAAATTATTTATGTTACAGGTGCTCCTTGCAAGAGAGGAAAGATACATGAAAATATAAGAAATTTAAACAATAGTATTCATTCATTCATTCATCTTCTAACCGCTTCATCCTCTTGAGGGTCACGGGGGGGGGCTGGAGTCTATCCCAGCTGACATCGGGCGAGAGGCAGGGTACACCCTGGACAGGTCACCAGACTATCGCAGGGCTGACACATAGAGACAAACAACCATTCACGCTCACATTCACACCTACGGACAATTTAGAGTTACCAATTAACCTAGTCCCCAATCTGCATGTCTTTGGACTGTGGGAGGAAGCCGGAGTGCCCGGAGAGAACCCATGCTGACACGGGGAGAACATGCAAACTCCGCACAGAAGGGCTCCCACGCCCGGGATCGAACCGGCAACCCTCTTGCTGTGAGGCGAGAGTGCTGACCACCACACCACCGTGCTGCCCTTAACAATAGTATTAACAAATATATAGTTAAATAAACAGGAATTATTAACAAACATAAACGTAAATATATATATATATATATATATATATATATATATATATACACACACATACATATATATATTGTAAACTGAAGAAGATTATTTACACAAACAGAATATAAACAGTCAGGGTGAATGAGGTTATTGCACAAGTTAAATTAAATTATTGCAGTGTGTGAAAAAACCTCAGGGCCACTCAGAGGGAGGAGTTGTACAGTTTGATGGCCACAGGCAGGAATGATTTCCTGTGGCGCTCAGTGGTACATCTTGGTGGTATGAGTCTCCCACTGAAAGTACTCCTGTGCCTGACCAGCACATGGTGGAGTGGGTGTGAGACATTGTCCAAGATAGTTCGTAGCTTAGACAGCATCCTCCTCTCTGACACCACTATCAGAGAGTCACACTCCATTCCCAAAACGTCACTGGCCTTGCGGATCAGTTTGTTGAGTCTGTTGGCGTCCGCCACCCTCAGCCTGCTGCCCCAGCACACAACAGCATAGAAGATAGCACTGACCACCACAGACTCATAGAAAATCCTGAGCATAGTCCGGCAGATGTTGAAGGACCTCAGTCGCCTCAGAAAATAGAGACTCTCTGGCCCTTCCTGTGGAGAGCGTTAGTGTTCTTAACCCAGTCCAGTTTATTGTCAATGTGTACCCCCAGGTACTTATAGTCCTCTACAATGTCCACACTGACCCCTTGGATGGAAACAGGGGTCACAAAAATACATAATAAATCAAAGCTAAACCAACTACATTATTTAACCCCAAATGACAATTACAGTACCATTACCAGAGAAATATTATTCAATTATTGTCTCCCTAACTCAGGAGGGACTCAGCAGCCAGACATTTCTCTTTTATCCGTTCGGAGCTGCTAAGATCATCACTACTGGGAGAATAGCTGCTCCACCTTAACAGTCCACCTTTAGTGAGCCTGGTCGGGGTCCAGTGATAGGCCAACTGTGCCTCATATCATCGGGACGAACTCCCTTTACTTTAATCAGCAGGTGGTGAGTAAGACCCAGGAACCTGGCTTGCATTTGAGGAGTTGTAGCATTTGTTCACAGACAAAAAGCCTTAATTGTTGACACATCGCACTGCTACGTTCAACTTCATACTGTTAGTCGCAGTTGCCACAGCCTCACTGTCGTACGTCATCTCCACACATATGCTCGCTCTTTCTCTCTCTGTCTCAACCTCGCATTTGCCTCACACACAATATGGCACCAAAATGAGGCAACAAAATCTGCATTGTGATTCGGTGAGGTAGGTGCGGCTCATTTAGGAGCTGGTACCATGTTGGCACCTGGTTTCGGTACCCAACCCTATGTACTATTCCACAAATCAATCAACAAAGAAAATAATTAGCTAGTTAGTTGCAGCTCTATTTGCATTTCGGTGTAGCAAACACTTCCCTTGAATCTCCTAGATTATTACTCTCTACACCATAATACTCAGAGATTACTGATGATTTAAAAAAATTGTAACCACGCAATGACACATTAGATGGCTTTAGAAACACTTGAGAAATGGTTTTCATTGTGGATTGGACTTTATAGTGTTCATGCTGCATCAAGGGCTCATCCATATTAATGAAACACAAGATGGGACTGAGTGTAATGGACTGAATCCACTGTGATGTACTAAGTGGTTAGACGGCTGGCTCTGTATGTGTGTGTCTGTCTGTGTTTGTGTGTATGGACAAAAGGTAGAGGGTTGTGTGTACAACAGTCTTTGTGTATGTTAGATCCTATGTGTGTTGCTGTTTTTGGGTATGTGTTTTCTGGACAGTCACAAAGCCTGACAGGATAACATACAGTGAGTAATAAGCATGGCATACATTATCAAAATGAACCAAAGTACTAAAACCTGTTCCTGTCATTCCTGTACTTGGAAATCAGGAGAGATTATAGGTTGTTGTCACTCACATGAATGCCTCTAATCCAAGGTGCAGTTTGTTTCAGCCAGTGAAACACTGTTGTGTATTTTCTGTTTGAGAGAAGACAGTTGTTTCACTTGCCTGAGGTTTTTAAACAGCTACGTTGGAGCTTTAAATGAATGGTGTGGGTGTAGATACTGTTTTTAGGCTGTATTCCTTAAAAAAGATGAAAAATATTGATGCAAAGGATGCACTATATATATATAGCAGAGAGAATACTTTCAGTGTGTAATCAAAACTCCTCTTTGTTTCATTATTTGTACATCCACTGCCAAAGGAATCCATAAGGACACGGAGTAGGCGAAATCAGTTGCCAGCAATCTGAGCACACATTTTAGCCGCAACATTTACTAGGCCTGCTTTTCAGTTCCTTCAAGCCTCAAGTCCTCCCAGAGTAAACAAACTTAAAACACGGACTGTGCAAGTCCTTTCAGTAGTAGTGTTGACAGACAGCGATGAGTAATGTGACAACCAAACGACCTCATTAGAAGCTCACGTCCCATAGCTGATTCACTGACAGATTCGACTTGGAACAGCCAATGCAAAACCAGATGATACTGTCAAAACAATGTCTTCGCTGCAGCAGTAAGGTTCAGTCATTAGCCCTTGGCAGTTCCAACTGTCAGTCTCAGTTGTTTAACAATCTCACAAGATTTTAAGATGCAGTTCAGTTTGAATATAGCCAGTAGGGATCTCAACTTCAAGCTCTGGATTCTCTTAGACAAAGATCTTATTTTTCTTTTAATGTTAGCTGAAAATATCAAGTTTCCAGTTGTATTTGTGATTAAAATACACATATACAGGTAAGAATGCGTATCTGGAACATCGGACATCCTTTCTTACCTTCATCTGTTTTCAGTCTTTAGGCTAAGTGAATAAAAAGATAACATCTTTGTCAGGGTGAAGGCTGTCAGTAACACCAGCTGAGTTAAAGGGACAGTTAAACAACACTTTTTCTCTTCCCTCTTTGCTGTTAATCAGTCTAGATTGTTTCAGTTGTCCAATGTTAGAGATTGGCCAAAGAGATGCTCCAAGTGCCAAAATAAAATCAACATTAATGTCTCTTTCTGGGAATCATAACCCAGTTGGACCTTGTTGGCCCACAGACCTTATTTTGAGCAGTCAAATGTGGGAACTACTTTCATTCTATCAAACTACACCCACCAACCATATCACCGCACAGAGGGAGTTGTGCATGTAATGCTTGCTCACCTTGCACCACGGAGCTAGCCAACATCACAGCTAATCAGAGGGGGAAGTCATCAACATTTACATGTCACGCTCTCATGAGCACGAGCCTCTCGTCCATTAGAGGATGCATGCTTCCTTCTGCACAGTGATACAGTCCGAGGGTGTCGTTTGGTAGAAAGAAAATAGTTCCAACATAAAACTGCTCAGAATAAGATCTGTGGATTATCTTGAGTAACCAGGTCATGGTTTCTGGAGAAAGACTTTGCTGTTGAGTTTTTAAAATATATTTTTTGGCACTTTGCGCACCACAAACTGAGTGCCACCTAGTTCCATTATATTCAAGAGAAGGCAGACATCTCTACAGCTGATATTGCCAATGCTTGTTAACTCACACCAAAAGAATCTAGACGGTTAAATAGCCCTACAGGTAAGAGGAGGGATAAGTATTTTTCCAATAGTGGGTGAACTGTCCTTTTAAATCTTTGAAGGTAATCTACCTGTCAGCAGCCTGAAACTTCAGCTTGCAGTTCCTCAACATATTTCATGCAAAAAAGATGCATAAAAACGGCAAAATAATTTGATGGCCTTGCAACTGCACTATGGCTCAAAGCTCCAACTGGGTCTATTGGAGTAAGGAGAAAGGTAGAGAAAAGAGAGTCAGTGGAAGAAACTCAGTGACAAAGAGTGTGTGAGGGAGAGCAAAACTAAAAGAAGAAAAGACGAAGACAAAAAAAGAGAGAGAGCAACAACATTCCAGCGCAGTGTTTAGTATTGTGAAAGCTCTGGGAGAGTTGCTGCAGTCTGGCCTGGGAAAGAGCCAGTGCAGGTCTCTGGGGAGACCAACCCGCTGGCCTCCAGACAAACACCAGCAAAGTGGCAGAGCAGACACAGCCAGATGTGTGGGAGTGCAATGCACACACAAGACAGCTCACAGATTTATGGACACACACGTACACACACAAGACTCCAATCAGATGCAAACAAACAGTTTCATTCCCAAAATAAATTTTGGCCATTTGGTAAATGTACCTACTCAAAGTAAAATTTATTATGTAATATCATAAAGTCCTTGGGTAGCATAACACCTCCGCTAAGAACATGGACTAAAATTTAACAATACTTTGGAAAGGTGCTAGATGTAGCATTTCTTAAATCTTACAAGTACCTAGAAAGGACAAAGGATGTCTGAGGAAAGCTGGAGTTCCTGCAGGGACTGGTTATGTAAATACAAACGTATAGTATATGGTGCTGTGAACACACTGTACTGTAACTGTATCCCAACATACTGTATGTAAAATGATACATCCTGTAGCTCCACACTCAAACAATGGTTAACCTTGCTCCTTTTAGAGCAGAGCATACATTTAAAATATGTATATTACACTATCTATACTGGCTTTACAGTCATTTTAAGGTCACGTGAGGAGTTGTTTCTACTTGCCTGATTGACTACATCCAAACTTTTATCAGATAACTAATGGCAATAGCTGATCTAATAAAAATTGTCCATTCAAAATAAGTACAAGGCTGCTTTTGTAAAGCTATGCACCTTCTTGCACAATTTTTTATGTGCATAACTTCTACCTGATCACATAAATTCTGAAGAGGAACAAAATGTTCCTTGTACTCCACAAAAATCACTGTGCGTGTGGTGCTTCAGCGCTCACAAAGTCCTTGTCACTGGAGCAGGTAAAAATGTGCAACATGATATCATCACAGATTAGAGAGCTGGCTCGGTGCTTTCTAGCTTTTGCAAAAGGTATTTATGTGGAGGAAAAACATCCCAACTGTCCAAAGTCATATGCATGTTATGGTAGATTTTTTTTTTCTCTGAGTTACACTCCTCTGAAATACCCAGTAGTAAGGAAACTATAGACAGCACAGTAAGAATCCTTGACCACAAAGAGTCAGGAGAAAGGTGCCACAGATCTGGAGTCTGCTCAGTGTGAGACCCAGAGGCGTTTTGCGAGCCACGCTTCTTTGACCGTGTTTTATAACTTGCATGCAACGTGAGGCTGAAAAGGCAGAAAAAGACATTTGAAATGTGTTCAGTCGCTGCTGTGTTAATGTGCTGGTCATGGGAAAAGGATGAAATGCACACGTCTGATCTGCGGTGAACACATTCAAGCTGAAACATTCAAACCTTGAGTTACTACAAACAACTGCAGCACTGTAGCAGGTCTATCTTAACGCACAATCCGGCTGTGGAGCTATAAATAACAAGTATGTCATCATGAGATTTTTTTTTTCCCCCTCTCTCTTACAGTTTTCTCTGTCTCTCACCCACAATGCCACGCCAACACACACATACTCTTTCACACGCACACATACTCATTCACTCTCACTCACTCTCTCCACGCTCCGGTGTAAAAGTGACACGGTGATTAGCCAGGGGCAGGTGATGACTGTGGAGAGCTTGTGAAGGTTTTCTCCCCCCTGACTAACATCCTCCCTGCTGCTGCTCCCTCTGTTTCCTGTGGAACAGAGGCTTGTTTGGCACCAGGAAACATCGAGGGTACAGCATCACGCTGGGAGCTGGATATTCCTGGGAGACCAGTGGGGGTGCAGGGAACAGCAATCAGTTGGGATCACAGAGAATTCTTTTGGCTTCGGGACTGTAACATCACACTGACACACACTTGCCAAGACTGACTGCACTAGTCGCCTCCAGTAGCACAGGCAGTCTTTCAAGGCAAGGAAGGCAGCACTTTCCCTTCCTGTCAACAAACTACACTTTTATTGTGATTCTTTTGATACATTAAAGCTTACCCTTGATTTTGTCAGCTTTGTTCTCAACCTCTTAACTCTATTCAAGATCTAACACAAGCAATGTGTAAGAAAGGAACTCAGAGAGAAACTCACGAGTCGGCTCACATAAAAAGTGGTTTAATGATTTAAAAATGTTGTCAGATTGTCAGAATTACATTTACTTTGAAAACCAGCACATTAAGTGGACTCAATTTTGTTTTTCATTTCGCAAATCAGTTTCATTTATTTATCTATTTAGCTATTTTAACCTGATTTTAAAAGCCTAATTATGAACCAGGGCTGCAGATTATCTTTAGCTTGACGTCCTATATACATTACATCTGTTGCACTGCTTCTCCCTATGTTACAATGTTTTATATAAAGTTCTTGTAACTAGGGCTGCCCCCAAATAGTCGACCAAATGTTAAGGCCAAAACACATCGGCACTGTACAACGTGCGTCAAAACAGATGCCCCCATTATTCTCTATTTACAAACTCACACCTGTGGCGTGTTGATGAGCGTTGATGTGACATGCCGCGGCACTTCTCGCTATTGTCCTATTTTCCAGCGTTGCCGCCCTTGTAAAGCGCCTCTTTTTCAGAGAAAAGCCTATTTTGTACTTCCCAGCTCCTGTAGTAGCAGCTCTGTTGAGGAGCAGAGAAGAAGAACTTTGGCGCCATCTATCATAAGCAACTCCCATTGGTACCATCGTAGTCTGGTTGTCATGGTCGTCCTGCGTTGTGTGTTTTCTTTCTCTTCCTGCGTCATCTTCCTTGTCTTTTGTTCTAATTGATGGTTGACAACCAGCGAGTGTGCAATAGAATTCCGGTTGGCACCCTGCAATGCGACGCTTTCTGTGTGTGTTGGGTGCGGCACTTGACTCGCGTCAAGACACCGCCGTCATGTGACGCCGCCGGTGTGTTTTGGACTTTAGTCGACTAGAAAGGTAATTAGTCGGCAAGATTTCATTGGTTGCCCAAAAATTGAAATTGCCCATCAAAAAAAAAAAAAAAAAAAAAAGTCAAACTCTATTAGGAGCTGCACCTTATCAAATTAAATCAAAACCTATCTGACTGTATATGTCTGACTATTAGTCAGACATGAGTCAGGTTAATTTCCAGGGCCGGTACCTGCGGTTATTCCACAGGCTAGTTAATAACATGTCGGGCAGGAAATCCAAAGTGTGGGATCATGTTTCGGCCTCAGTTGGCCTTCATCATTCCTATTTGCCCTGATGAAGGCTGACTGAGTCCAAAACATGTAGGTAACTTTTTATCTGTTCTCCATGAACTAGCCTCTTTAATAAAGCTTTTTAAATTGCCAGAGTGCCTTGGATCGCTTTTTCTTCTTTTTCCTCAAACAAACAATTCTAATTTTGAAGAAAACACTGCGATGGTACCAACATTTCTGAACAATTTACAGTACTTTACAACACTAATAAACAGTAAAAAAAAAATATACAAGGAGCTCACATATATGTAAAGATGTAATATACAGTCAAAAAAAGGATTACTCTTGACACTACTTTTACTTTCAACTCTCTAGGCTGTAAGCAGACTTCCAGGAGCACATGCATGAGAAACAGAAGCAGTACAGTATATAAGCAGAATATATAAGAAGCTAGAAAAGACAGAAACAGCCCCAAGACAAAACCGAAGCTATTGAGAAACTCGTCCTACTTTCTTCCAAGAACAATCGCCTGTTTCTGTAACAGTGCTCCACTCAAGGAGAAATGAGAAGGGGGGAACAGATTTGATAACAGTTCCCAATTACCACCATAAAAAGAAACAGTGGTTTTTTTCTGAATGTAGAAATTCTGTTCCTTTTCCCATGGTGGTGTTGGACTATGTCAGGCTGACTGTAATGGGGGACAGGCTTATTCCACTAATGATTTAACCATGGCTTTGTCTGTTTCTCTGCCTGCTAACTGTGCTCTCTGGAGAGTGGCTATGCTAATCCAGAAATCTGGCTCCACTTTGAAAAACACTCACAGCTGTCTTTCCGTGTTATGTGAAATCAGGGGTTTTATTCCAAAATATGACAGGCTTTGATGAACTAAAAAAAAAAAACTTAATAAAAGAGATAATATATTCATTGTGCTCCTTAATGAGTTTCAGTTATATATTAAAGATTAAGTTCTATAAAGTTGGCATCGATTGTGTCTTTATGGATGACTCCATCTGCATTCTCCTCTGTGTTTTCAAACGACAACCCCCACTCAGCGCTATGTTACGGCTAAACAATGTAGCCTTTGCCGCTTTGGATGCCACATAAATTTAGCTCAAAGAGTCACAAAATAACGCAAACTATCTGACCAATCAGAGGCAGCAGTAGACGAGCAAGTCCTCATGTTCTGCAAGATAAAATTACTGTTTCTGTCAAAGGAGTCTGGTGCAGGGAGCAGCAGCAAAACGTATTTTAACCCTCCAAAAAAAGGAGCATTCACAAAAATGAACATCGGTGTACACCATATTTAGATTACTTTACCGCTTTACCTTATCATCAGACAGTCCTTTCTGACAGGGAACTTGAGTTGTTTTCTAAATTTTTTCAAAGTCACCAGACTCCATCAACAGAAAACACTGTCGGTAAAGATTCTCAGTCATCCAGGTCATGGTAATTTTAAGTGCTAAATCGTAGGCAACTGGACTTGCTTGAGTTTCTTGAACACGTTTCGCCTCTCATCCAAGAGGCTTCTTCAGTTCTAACGGACTGATGCGGAGTCGCAGGCTTTAAACTCTGTGGGTGTGTGAACCCTTAGTCGTTAAGGTCACATGTGAGTCGTTGACCCACCTGGCCATCTTGTTTGACCAGAGGGTTAGATGGGTCCAGGTGTGAGTGGGTGTTAAGTCTGCGCTTGCGACTCCACAACAGTGCGTTAGAACTGAAGAAGCCTCTTGGATGAGAGGCGAAACATCTTCAAGAAAGTCAAGCAATTCCAGTTGCCTACGATATAGCACTTCAGACAGAAAACACTGATTTTACTTCACAGCACAGAGGACTTGGTCTACCACGACTCAATTGTTAAGCTTGTTTTTTGATGTGTGCGTTTCGGAACCAAGCTGATGTGGCGTCCACAGCATTACATGAGCTTATTAAGCAATGGCATAGTGCAGAAACCTACGTCAGATCATGGGAGAAAGTACTAAAACATACATCCTTCAACCAAACTAAACAAAATTTTTGGATTTGAATACATCAGGAACACTACTGGAAAGCTACAGAATTATGTAAAAACCTCAAAGAATAGGACAATGAAAGATCCAATTTGAAAAATGATCAATTCCAGAAAGAGATTGTATAACAGTAGTTATGGAAGAGTCGCAACTCTCTGTGGGCCTGACCTTTATCATGAAAAAGGTGAAACTGCAAAACATGTTTAGGAAGTGTCACACAAGAGATGAGCCCCACTCAGGTAGCTTGCTGGTCCCTAGCAAAAATGTCATAATAGCAATCACAACAAAACAACAACAACTCTCGGATCAGTCCATCGTCGTTTACAGTATTTTCTACCAACTAAATCTGGACAAACACGTAGCTTTCCTTTTTTGTGAGCAATCATTTCTTTTACTGGCTTTGATGGATATGATTAGGAGTAGGCCAAGAAACGACTGCTGGCATCAAAAGCTTGGAAGGCAATACCACATCATCCAATTACATTGAGCACAACACCTCCCTGCTCTTAACTGCCAAATGCAAAACAAACCAACGGCAGCAGAAACTAATGGATGCCAGAGAAGGCAGAGGCAGTGGGAGAAAGCTAATGCCATCCTACGCCACCAACACTTCCAGGTGAAATGCACAGGGGACTGAGGCGAGCAACTGCCTGTGGGTCAAAAGCTCTGAAAGAGAGAGAGCATATGTACGCTTTGTACAGCGGCTCACGCAAGGTACAGTACCTCTGCCTCTGCCTGAACAAGCATTTCATCCTCCTCGCTTCCGCCAACCAGCCCCAAACCATCTCAGTTGGTGCATGTGTGTGAAATCAAGCCTGACGGGTCTCATTAAAAAAAATAAAATTCAAAAAAATAAGGTTTCAGACACTTCCTGGTTGTGAGGGGGAGTTTTGCTGCCAGCCAGTGTTTGCTGCTTACTACATGTATTTTTTTTTCCCTTGGCATGGAGGAGAGATGAAAAATATGTTATTTCAGCACCTATATCGCAAAGGACATGTGCAATCATCAGATCCTCCAATGAGTCTCGCAAATTATCTTCTTTCCAACTCTAACCCTCAATATTTCTAAGAGCCTGCTATTTTTTGAAATCACAATTTCTTTCCTGCAAAAATGGACAAACTGGAAGAACACCAACTTCCTTGAAGCTACGGTAAAGACTTTCTTTCTCTTGTAGCACTTGGCAACCCCACACTATGCATTGCTCCAAAGAATGTCCTCTGATTTATGTTACAAAAATAAAAACATATCATGCTGTTTTTTCCAGTACACTTCAGCCCTAGTATGTGTGTGTAACTTCAGGGTCTCAAAGCACCAAAGAAAAGTGAATGTTGCAGACAAAACTAAAGAGAAAAAAGTGGTCTGGTGTTCCTTTGAAAAAGGTCAAGTGCAGCACATGAAGTATCTGTTGCCACTACTCATACACACAGTCACGCACACACACAGCAACATCTGTGGTGGGAGCTGTGGAGACGGAGCACATGCAAACAACGCAGGGCCCAAACCTGCTGAGATACAACAACACAGATGGCTGCTTTTTACCCAGCTGGCACTGAGACATATGGAAACAGAGATCATTAGCGAGATAAGTGCATGACAATGTAAGCAAAGGTAAGTCATCAACAAAAACCTCCCAACAAGTTCAATAAAGAATTAATACTAATCAACATTTTCATAGTGACAATGGATCCAATGATTATGTATAATGTGAAAGGGGCTGCAGACTAAAAAAGTGCCCAGAGAATAAGTAACCCCCAACTAGTAAAAAATAGAATATAGTATAGTTATAAATATACACGTTTTGTGATTTACTAGTACCAGGAACTTCCAATTTATTCACTGACTGGCTGTGGCTGTAGCTGTAGCTATGGCTTCGAGGTAGAGCAGGTCATCCACTAAAGCCCTGTTTCCACCAAACACTTTCGGTATGGTACCTCTAGAACCAAAAGTAACACATCAGACATGATACCAAGACCCTTGGTCCATTTAGTGTTTCCACTGCAAAGAGTACCCTTAAATGTAGGCGGGGTTGTCATCACTCACTGCTCTGTCCAACATTCACTCTATTTCCTCAGATATAGAAGTCTGTACCTCGTTTACTGTCCACAGAACGAGGCTGCACGCCGACATTTTCAGTGGTACTACCCATAGCGGAAACAGAAAAAATGCGTACCAAACTGAACTGAACCG
Source organism: Epinephelus fuscoguttatus (assembly GCF_011397635.1). Classification (NCBI taxonomy): domain Eukaryota; kingdom Metazoa; phylum Chordata; class Actinopteri; order Perciformes; family Serranidae; genus Epinephelus; species Epinephelus fuscoguttatus. The sequence continues at coordinate 36,163,519 of NC_064755.1, read as the reverse complement.
TACCGTACTGCTCAGTGAAAACAGGGCTTAATCAGAAGATCAGTGATTCGATCTGTTGCTCCTCCAGTACACATGTCAAAGTGTCCCCTCCTACTGAACCCCAAATTTATCCCAATGGCTGTTCCATTGGTGTGTGAGTGTGTATGTGAATTGCTACCGAGCAGCATGACGTTTTTCTAAACAACTTTTTATGTCGGGGCTTCAGGACACTTGGATCACTACAGACGAGCAGTATGGAGATATTCTGTGGTTTCAATTATGTGTTCTTGGACGTTTGGATCTGGGGCGCCGTATGCCTCCATTAGGTGGAGTTGTGCTACTACCCCCTCTCCCCTTGGATCTCCGCAAGTGATGTGAGGACTCTAAAACTTCACCTGAGCCTCCATCAGCATATGGGTGAGCAGATAATGGCTGAATTTTCATTTTTGGGTGCACTATCCCTTTAATGGTATACTATGCAGGATTGTCAGTCACTGTTTGTGAACACGCTCACCGGTAAAGAGTAGAAGTGAAAGCCAACCGAGATTCACTCTCATCTTGTGTTTTGCCTTGCTGCATGTGCTTTCTTTTGGCGCTGAGTCTCTTTGATGCCTGGTGCTTATGGAGTGATACCTGCTCACTACCTTTTTGTGAAGCCCTGACCTTACATGAGCGCTGTGGGGGGACATGCCCATAAACACCCCTAACACAGAAAATAAGAGGAAAATCAGGCAGAGGGCAGAGTCTCTGCAGATAAATACACTGCCACACATTTCTAGTGGGTCATTAATGATGATTGAGAGAGATTACTTCTGTATGAGTCTATACATTGTTTTTTTAGGAAGCTTTCAACATAGTTATCTTAACTGAACAATACTCTAACAACAGCAGTTCACCGAATTTTCGAATCTTATTCATGATAGATTTTTTTCTGTGTGAAAGATAAGTCTAAAACTACTGAGTTATTTTTTCTGACTGTTATAAGTACCATTAAGCTGGTTTAAGACTGTTATAAGAACCATTAGCATTGACACAACACACATAACAGTCCAATATCCATACAATATCATAATGTGATATTCACACAATGTTCCACAACAATCATCAACTGTAGTGCATCTCATCTGCTCATCTATTTAGGACATTAAGAATCCATTAAAAAGACACTCTACCAGCTGCTACACTATAATTATACATTATATCAAATATGGATAGAGTACGTTGTTTTGAAATCATACACTAATGATAAAAAACTGCAGTGCTTGTAATCAATATAACAGCCTGTCAGTCACTGAGTTGGGAACACTGCCTCCATGCATCCAGTTTCTGTTTTGGAGAAAGCCAGTGTTGCCAAACTAATGCCAGAGTGTGCTCGAGCAGTGTGGAGAGTGGAATCAGCAGAATAATGAGCACAGCATGAGAGTCTAGTCACAGCACGACTCTGGTCCGTGGGGAGTCACTAGACTCTCTTGGCATCAACATTTAGAGTCACAAAAATGTATCTTCGCAATTCAAAACAGTGCCACAAATAACGTCACGGAGAGGCAGCCACTGCAAGGATAAACCAAGGGTTTGACGTGTCATTAATTCAAGTGGACGTGCTGCAAAGACTGACTAAACAACGCAGAAAAGCCTCTGAGGACATGAGGAAAACACAGATGGACAAACATACCAACACACGCACACAGAAGAGTGAACTCACAGTGCAAAGAATCAAGCGGCAGCCCTGGCAGCCATGGAGTCCCACTTGGTGAAGCAGAGGGCACCTACTTCTGCAACCTACAGATGAGAGACAAGAAAAGGTGAAGAAAGATGGAGAGAGATAAACAGAATGACAGTGTGAGAGAATGAATGAAGGAAAAGAGGATGATGGAAAGGGAAAAGGAGACCGTAAAACAGAGATGGAGGGAGAGAAGAAGAAAGAGCATTTTGTTAGTTTGCCCGAGGCAGATCTCTTAACATCATGGCTCATTTTCAGAGCAAGTCATTGCTCTGGCGCGGCGTTACACAACACATATCAGATTTATTGGTACATTTAGCACCCGGGAAAATTCATCTCAAAAACAGAGAGACTTTTTTATGTTAAGAGGCCAACACACCAGTGGACAATACTTGATGCATATGAGCTAATTTAAGCTTCAAGTGGCTCTGAGGACCAGCGCTGCTCAAACCCTCAACAGAAAAAATACTATCTACATCTCCCGTTTTTTTAAAACTATTACTATTATTTATCTGCTTGGCATACAATGTAGGATGAACATAACAAGATCATTAGTGCCTGAAAGTTTTCAGTGGGGACTAAATCTAGTTTGTTTATTGGAATTATTAATTTTCACACACTCTAAAACAACTGTGGAAACAGATTCACTCAATTTATACATAAATACACAGTTTTACTGATGTTTCTGCTTTAGCCACAATAAGCATTCATTTTGTCGAGTATCATTATTCAGAGTAGGTAAGGAAGTTGTACTTGACTTACGATCTTGATATGCTTTGCTCAGCATGGGCCTCATAAGGTGGTAGTACCACAAAATATTCCTTCTCTCCTCTCTTGATAGTACTTAATAATATGGTCTGTTATTGTGTAACAAAACACACAACTTTAAGTGCTAATGCCCATCCATTTCGATATACTTATCCGTGGCCAGGTCACAGGGGCAGCAGGTCTAGCAAAACACCCCAGACACCCCTCTCCCCAGCAACGCTTTCAAGCTCCTCCTGGGGGACCCCAAGGCGTTCCTAGGCCAGATGAGATATATAATCCCTCCAGCATGTTCTGGGTCTGCCCCGGGGCCTCCTAGTGGGTCATGCCCGGAAAACACCTCTAATGGGAGGGGCCCAGGAGGGTCCTGATCAGATGTCCAAACCATCTCAACTGACCCCTTTCGATGTCAAGGAGCAGCAGCTCTACCCCGAGCTCCCTCTAGATGACCGAGCTCCTCACCCTATCTGGGGCTGAGCCCAGCCACCCCACAGTAGAAACTCATTTCGGCCGCCTGTATCCGCAATCTCATTCTTTCGGTCTCTACCAGAGCTCATGACCACAGGTGAGGGCTGGGACATAGATGGACCAGTAAATCAAAAGCTTTGCCCTCTGGCTCAGCTCTCTCTTTACCACAAGGGTCCGGCGTAGCGCCCGCATCACTGCAGATGCCGCACCAAACCACCGATCCATCTCACGCTCCATTCCACCCTCATTTTACAAGTCCTAGTAGTGTCCAATTAAGCCTACATTGAGCCTTTCATGGTCAGAATGTGTTCCTCATTCTAAAGTGAGGTCCTGCACATAAATAATGCAGAGTGTTTCATTAAAATAGTTTGTCTATATTTCTATAGTTTTATATGTGTAGAGTTTGCATGTCAGCATTGGTTTTCTCTGGGTACTCCGGCTTCCTCCCACAGTCCAAAGACATGCAGGTCAAATGGTGACACTAAATTGGCCATAGGTGTGAATGAGACCAAGAATGGTCATCTGTCTATGTGTCAGCCCTGTGATAGTCTGGTGACCTGTCCAGGGTGTACCCCACCTATTGCCCAGTGTCAGCTGGGATAGACTCCAGCTCCCTACCACCCCTAACAGGATAAGCAGTTATAGAAAATTAATCAATGAATGTATTTCGAGCATTGTTGCCACATTTCTGCACATCTGCTCCAAGAATTTAGTTTGTGCTGTTGACCAAAGTAGCATACTACAATGTCTATTCTCAGCACAACATCTAACAAACATCTTCCACTAAAATAAAGGAAAATACTGTTTTGGTCGTTGCACTGCCATAAAAATAGAGTCCTTACTGTTTTTAAGAAGACATAATTCTCTGGTCACTCTGTTTCATGTTTTACATTCTTAAACACATATACTTTACTGTGCAGCATGCTAACATCTATCTTGTCCTGGTATCCGGTGTGCTGAAAATAAACTTGACAGTAACAGTTCTCCTAATCCAGCTGGTGGATTTAATGCCAACTGTAAAGGCAGGACATATTTTCTGAAACTGCTCAGCTCACTTCCATATTCCATCATCCCTTTGCTTCTTGAAGATCTGTTTGAGGTGTATTTTGAGACAAAATAGGTGGCTCTATGAGTGTTGCTATGCAACCAAGGAAAACTTCACAAAAAAATATCGCAAAACCATCCCCCCCATGCATGTCAGAGATTCTATCTTAAAAACTGTTCTGCATTAATTCATCCGAGGATGAAGCATCTTGTTGGGGGATAAAAATAGCCACAGTCATCTCAGAAGCCTTGGAGGGTAGCCTATTTATTCGTTTTAAAATGGAAAAATGATCTGTCAAAATGGGAATGTGGAGAAAAAAATCCTTGGAAGTTCTGCAGTGATAAAAATGCTGTTGTACATTAGTGAAACCATGTTGTGAATAAATGCAATTTGGTTTCCAAGACAGTGTAGATTTGTGTGTAAGCTTCCTCTCTACCCATCATAGTGTGGGGCTTTAAAATCACGAGCTTCAAATCTTCACTGTTGTTTATGTATTCTTGTCCATGTGTGCATGTGGAACAACTGGCGTGCAGACTCAAAGGTTTATTAGTATCTCACTGTTAACTTGTAGTACGAATGGACAAACAAATGTGCATCGAAATAATGGACTGACTTCCTGTGATGATCCTGTTATTCTTTTATGCATCTCTAATTTTTATGCAGAGCATAATCACCCAACCCCCACCGCTTTGATGACAGCTAATGAACATTTCTGGCAACTCTTAGGCACAAGCCAACAACAGTTTAATCTACTGAATTGTCAATGTGCCTGTTAGAGGTAAATTGTTTGGTGCATACTATAAACATATTAAGAGGAAATAAAAATAAAGGCAAAGCACTGCAACAGTTTATGTTCTTCACTGTTGCAGTGCTTCGCCTTTACTTTTATTTCCTCTTAATATTTTTATAGTATACACCAAACACCAAGGCAGTTTACTTCTAAGTGAAACCTGCTTGGCAAGAAAACCTCAATCAATGCTATTTTGTTGTTCTAGCCATCATCCATAAAGGTTATCATTACTTTTTTTTCACAAATCTAATTTGTGGTTCAGGACATGGAATGAGTACAGACTGGTATACCCAATTTTGCCAGGTGTCACAGTTGTCTCAGGAGCTGCCCCTTAGTGGAGCATAAAGTCCAGTTCAGACCAACAGGAAGAAACCATTGCAGAGAAAAGCTGCAGTGGTGTGAACTAGCAGGTCTGAGCTCAACTTCAGCTGGCAGATGGTGTCACCTGCAACTCAGCTGGTCAAATTGTCGGTGGCTAGCTTTAGAACATAAGGCCGTCACCTGTTTCAACAGCCAGATGACATGTAGCGAAGTCTCCTGGTCAACTTAAAATGACCGCAGACGGCGTGTTCGCTTGCTGTGGCCATCCCCACCAAGCCCTCTGTTTCCTTCCTTACAGTGTGCCAGTGTCGGACAGTGGGTCACTGCTAAAAGTTCAGCTCTAGGCGAGAACACTATATCAATCACGGTTACTTACGACAACTCCTTTGTCAGTTTCAAATCCAATATGTTGCCATACTGGTGCAGGTTTTTTTCTTTACACCAGGTTTGCCATATTTCCTCTCCTCACTCCCAAAAACACTTCAACTTTCTTATAAACTCTGCCACTTCCAGCTCTACTGTAATCTGATCTCCTTCATGTTGCCTGCTCACAACCTTGTCAAGACACTAGTGTCTCCCTTAGTTCATTCATAAACATATTAATATGTTGACCACTTTATACATGTTATAGCCTAATGACAAATGCTGGTTCAGCTAGTTTGCATAAAAGCAAACTGTTTAAAGCTCGTATAAACGTAAATCAACCCCAGCACTTGAGAGTATAGTGGGCTACACAATACAAGTAAACCTTAGTTACTACCTGATCAACTTTATCTACCAGCTACCCTCATTGTGAAGGATAGAAAACAACAGTTGGTTTAGAAAATATTGTCAAATTGGAGGTTTATTTAATTACGGGTGTGATATGTGTGATAATCTAATCACTTGTGTTGCTTGCCCTCTTGGACACTGTTCTAGTGATGTCCCCAGATGACAGTAACTAACTCTCACATTGAAATTGTCAGAACTGATGAATAAAACAGCAAAAATAAGAATCAGTTTGAAAAAGAAATGTAAATTTCCTTTACCACAGCAGATATCACTCTTTCATGTGCTGAGTTGTTGCCAAGGGTAAGTACCCTGCTGACAGTGAATAAGTTGTGTGATAAGTGCCATGTAGAGCAGTTAAAGGGTCAACAGGCCTGCCCCAGACAGTTGGCTCATTTCTATGAAAGAAAAGTTCAGGAAGAACATTTCGAAAGTTGAAGATTAAAAGCAGCATTATACACCCTATGCTCTGGTAATGTTTTAGTGTTATTTAAGTACAGTAGAATGACACTTAAATCCAGCACTTCCCTCCCACACACTCCACAAGCTATACACACCTGCGAGCTGCCCAGTGAAACCAACTCTGGCTGACCTAAGCAGGTGAGCATCCCTGATTAAAGCCTCCTTTCCACTGCATGGTTCAGCGAAACTCAAGTCAAACCAACTCACATTTGGTACCAGGTCCTTTTTTTCTATTTGGTTTTCCACCGGTACCTTTACAGTGTAGTTGGGATTCTCAGCTGAGTTTGATGCCATCTGAAAAATGGTGTGAAGTATAGTAACTTCATCTTCTAGCATCAGCTCAGCTCAGCTCGGCTGGAACCTTCACCATGTTGGTACTAAAAATCTACCAGGTACTATACTGAAACTAAAAAAAAGCCAGTCAAGTTGAGTAGAGGCGTGACGCACCATGCAGTTGAAATGTGGCATAAGTGGCTCAGTGGAAATAGCACAATACAACACTTACTAAATACAGGTTGTTTCTATTCATTTCCTCTGCCTCCATTTAAACCTTGGAAGTGGCGGCCTTGCAGTCATAAACAGGATTATCAAATCTTCAGTTTACCACAGCTCTGTGTTGTGGTGCTCCTCCTCAGAGGCTGCCACAGTATCAGTCCAACAATGTTTGTTTTGCACTTTTCAAACAGACTTAAAATTAAAGCGTGGTGTTTGCAGGTGCCACTGCATGCATGTCTTTGCCTCTGTGAACTAAATTGACCACAATCCCTCCCTCCTTCCTAGTAAACAACAGCTGGTTCCAGTAGTCCATCTGCTACCTGTAAGTTCCCTTCCACAGGACTCACAGCTCCAGCATACTATTGGTTTGTCTACTCTAAGAGGTGCACTTACAGGGACACAGCGAGCATGTGTTGCTGCTCTGCCACCTTAATAACAGTTTGAATTTTTCGACGGGCACACTCAGCAGTAAACAGGCTTTTAATTGACTGTCTGAGTGCTTTTTCAAAAGCATGACTGGGTGGTTTGAAAATAAATGTGCTGTTTACAGCTCTGGCTGTTTTGTTGAATATCTATAGTATGTGTAGGTGATTCAAGCTTGTTGCTGTTTTTATGACTGAGAGTCCCAATGTTTTTTTGGTGTCTACTGAATGAAAACAAATTGATTATTTAAGTGCCTAAAGATGCTCCATCAGTCGGAACCGGATAAAATGGGTACTGAATATTTTCATGTAGGAAATGCAGTTTTTGTTTTTAGCAGAATGCTAAATGCTGCATTGATGTGTGTCTCTGCTTATGCCACATTTTCTGGACATGTTCACCATTATGATGGTGTTTGTTTGATGCAATAGGAGAGTAATTAGTTCTGACTTCCTGGCATCTTTATAGGTGTGACAGTGGCTTTTCACCTGACTCCAAGATCACCTTCACCTTCCGCAGTCCATGGTCAGATTCTGTGAGCATAATTTGCTGACTCACTGTCATTAGCGTTGACTGCAGAGAATCTGAGCTTATTTCTTGCAGTGGAATCACTCAACCACGTAAAGGTTAAAAAAAAAAAAAAAAAAAAAGAACAAAAACAAACCAGATCAGAAATACAGTTACAGAAATCTAAATGGGAATCTATCTGTGGTTGGTGCAACAATATTTTGAGCAAGTCATTTAACTTAAATGGTGCATGACACCTTCTTGAAATCAGGATTAAGGTATAATGACGCTCCATCAATCACACATGGCTGTCAGGCTAAACATACCAAGTGACCACATTCATGAAGCTGGAGAATGATTGCACGTGTTGTTCGGAGGTTACTCTTAAAGGTGTTTCCACAACATAATGACTTTTCTATCTTTCTTAATGACATTTCAACAGCATGACTTAATGCAGATAAAATGCCCGCTATGTTAAGATCGCATTACAAACAAAGCACTCAACTTTAAGTACAAAACTGCTGTTTACCATCATCCTCCAATAAACTTAAAGATTGCAATGCGAGTCTGTCTTAAGATGTAAGACCTGTGTTTTTCTTAAATACGGTGTGTTGGATATAGTATAAGTCTGTGGTTGAGAACAGAGACACACAGGAAGCCTTTACACAACAACAGGGCTCAGTGGAAGACCACAGACAAATCATCACTTAAAATCCTGAGCTTAGTGGCAGATTCGATGCCACATAGACACGGGAATTGTCACCATCAGATGTGACCTGTAGTAAACACAGATCAGTCCTACTGGCAGCTTCATGAATATGCATGTACAGTTCCTCCCAGTCATCAGCATGGTTGGTATGCTCTGTCCGTATCTCTATTATCGCTTCCTGACATTCTGCTCTACCTTGTCTCCATAACAACCTCCAAAATCCAGTCTCCAAACTACTCTGCATTTTCTGTGACAGGCTTGTCACTGCTGATGGTGAGAAAGTTCTCACAGGAAACTGTTCAAAACAAGGTCTGTGGATTGTCTTGAGTAACAGGGTCATTATTTCTACAAAGAGAAATTGCTGTTGAGTTTTTCAAATTTATTTGCTTTTGTTTGAGTGCCATCTACTTCCATTGAGCCCAGTTCAGACTAAAGATTTGCGACGAGTATGAGTTGAGACAGGCAACTACTTTTAATGCGCCCTTCTGTATCATTCTTAAAAACCTGCCTGTTCACACCAATGCAACTAGATGAGATGGTGTATCATCTCTATGCAACAACTCTCTGTACTTTTGTTCTGTTTTCCAGCTATTTGGGTTTATTTTGTGGCTGAATACAATTTGTATCTTCTTAAAATATGAATAAGGATAGGGATAGTGAGATACTGGCTACAGGTGCATTTGTAGTAGTGATGAAATGGCGAAAAACATAAACAAAACGAGTATCAGATGGACTGTACTCATAATAAATACACCACAATAATGTAAGTGAGCAGCGGCAATTAGTTTGTCAATGAGAAGAGAGTTTGTGTATGAGGGGGCATAAGAACATAAAACACCAACAAACCGTGAGCGGTCATTCTGACTTGACCATCGCACTTCACTACAAGCTGAATGGCTGTAGAAACAGGTGATGGCCTTTATGTTCTAAAACCAGCCACCGGTGATTTGACCAGCGGAGTTGCAAGTGACACCATCAGCCAGCTTGAGTCGAGCAGTTCACACGGCTACAACTTTTCTCTGCAATGTTCTCAAAAAGTTTTGTCTCGTCACGAATCATTGGTCTGAACTGGGCTTTATATTCAACATTATCATTTTTGATTTTGGAGTGAACTGACCCCTAAGTGATGGATAACAAAGTAACACAGGACAGATGAGCTAACGAGGGCAGATCAAAGAACAACTAACACTTGTAAGAAGCCTTAATTGACCAAATCTTCAGAATTACATTTTTGTTGACTTTCTACAGTAAACTGGTAGCATCAATCTTGCATGTATTTTTATTTATCTATCTTTTTAACTTTGGTCTCATTCAAATCAAGACTGCTTTTAAGTGGCAACTGTAGTTTCTCTCTGTGTCTCCAGAGTTGGCAGTGGATAGTTTTTTAAATGGTTTGTTTCCCTGTCAATTCATTCTGCCAGAGCCTGGCCTCAGTTCTCCCACGTGGGTGAAAAAAGGGAATCAGGGAAGGCGTGGAAACATGCCAATAAGCACTTTGAAAGTTGGCCAGGATTATTTTGTTCGGTTGCAGTAAAATATTTTTATACTTGAAAAGAAAGAAAGGAGAAAAAAAAATGCACCGAGGTAAAAGGGCACAGAGGTAACATGAGGCCACCTCCCACTGCTTCAAGTATTGGGCTTAATCCAATACCTCTAGTGTTTTTGATGTCACCTATGACATTTCTTGTTTCTCCTTTAGGTAAGGCTCTGTAACAAAATGCACTGTAGTCTGGGGAAAATAAACACAGTGACCTTCCAAAAATATCTTTAAGAAGCTCTTGCTCTGGCTTAAGCTTTCTACACTGGCATATCACTTGTAGGGTTTAACATCATGCCTTTAATTCACTTGCAAGTCAGCTGAGTGAGCTCAGGTTGAATTAAACTTGATGCAAATCCACTGCCCAGTGACATATGAATGGAAATTAAGAGTCTACTGACAAACAGTTTCCACTCCGTTGTGAGATAAACACAGACTGAACTGAAAGCAAGAACTAAACAAATCATCAAATCCACTCTCTCTGGCTAAAAGCAATAGCAACCGCACAGACACTGTGTATTGTGTCTTCCTGTTTACAGCTGATGAGGAAGAAACGTGTTGGAGGAGGGGTGGGATTATCCAATATACATACAGCAAAAATAGTCACAGATAAGCCACAGATCAAGTTGCATTAACTTGACTGTACTCCAAACACAGCTGAGCATGGACTTTTTTCCCCTTCACATTTCAGCAAACGAGAAAAGGGTTTCCAAATCAATCATTCCCCATCTCAGTCTCAGTGTGCACTTCTCTCTATTTCACCCTCAGGTTCTTTTATTACAGTTAAAATCCTGTGAAAAAAATCCTTTTAGTGTGGCTGGAATTTCTATGCAGACAGTAAAGGGATTGTGTTGAAAATGCAGAGGGGAGTCAGGGTGCAAACAACAGTTCCTGTAAGCAGATAAACCTTCTCTTTTGAATTTTTTTTTCTAAGCTGAGCAAGCTGCTCCCAAACAAATTCAATATTCACGAGGCGGAAAAACAGAGGCACAGGCTGCTACAATATGGTATAAAAGTATACAACTCAACAGGACAACAAAACATAAACATCGATCTTTGTCTCTAAAAGGTTAAGTTGTGTGAACAGATATAAAGTAGCGTGTAAATGAGCACAGACACAAGCATTGCTGAGCAGTGACACACTCCCATTGTTGTCCCAACTGTGACTAAGAAGCTGCAGCCACTCCAGTGTATAAAGAGGTCTCATTAACATGTGAGCCAGCTTGTCCAAAGCCCCACATCCTGCTTAATTAGAGGGTGTCCCTTCACCGCTGAAAGTCCCTTCTCCCAACACTTGACACTCGAGACAGGAGATGATAATAATGATGCATAGACTGGCTCGTGGCTCCCTCCCCCTCCGCTTCTCCCCAACTTCCTTTCATCTAATCTGTCCCTGTGCACAACCTTTTCTCAGTGGATCCCTTAAGTCCTGTGTGATCATCCTGTCCGTCTGTGTCTCTGAGCCCGTCAGTATGCTAGCCAGCCTCTGCCATACTGAGGAGACAGCAACAGTTGTTGGAGCCTCCAAGAGGAGCAGGAAGAGGAGGGAGGTGAAGAGTAAACAAAAAAAACAAAACAAAACAAAAAAAAAAAACGTGGCTAACTACTTACAAAGCAGTGGCGTGTATCCGATCAGTGGCCAGGCAGACGAATGAGGGAAGAGAGCCACATGACAAACGTAGTCGATACGGAGCTGGTGCATGAATGAGAGACAGAGAGGGAGGGAGGAAGAGCTCGAGCGCTATGTGAGGAGGGAGGGAGGGAACAAGTATGAGAGTGATGAGGGAGTCATAACATTACAGAACAGAGACAGAAGAAATGAGTGGTAGGGAAAGAAAGCTAGGTCAAGTACAAGAGTGGAAGAATTTTATCAACTTCACTTCTTACATTTAAAGAGGAAAGAGAAAAAAAGGAAAAGTAAGAAAAGGGGGATGAGTGACACAAAAGGAACAGACCTGGCCTTCCCCCTCTGTTTAGCAGTACTCATTGTGTTCAGTCCCCAGCTCACTACAACAGTCACATCATCCAAGCCCTTTACGAGCATCTCATGGTGAACAGAGCGAGAATGAAAAAGGGATGAAATGAGAGGTTGAGCTGAATTCTCCCTGTAGGACTGAATTCCCAGAGAGACCTATCAGTTTCATGACGCCTCTTAACGATACATTTTGCAGGCAGGGTTGGAGCGGAGCAGCTGTCAACCTCCCATGGATATAGACCTGAGTAACGGCAACCTCCGGTCTGCTTAGTGCAAATTTAGTAGATGTTTCAGTAGCCTTAATGGTTTGTAAAGTCTAGACAGAGAAAGTGATCTCTGCTTCCTAAGCAACTACTATTGAAGTACAAGGCAGGAAGCAGTGAAGCAAACCAATAGCCAGAAGGGTAGGATTTTAGTTTTTCTGGGGATTTGCCAAATAGCAGTGTTTGAACGCGTTTGCCTCCGTGGGCCTGCAATTACACCCCCTGGCTGTGGAACTAGATAAAACGTTTTAATAGGGTTGCTCAACGGGATAAAAAGATAATAAAGACAACTATAAAGAAAACTTTATCTGATTTATTGGTTTGTATCTCTTCAGTTAACGCTCACAGCTCAGAGGTTGGATTACAGCTGTGTCCTGTGTTTCAGATAATTATTATGACTGAAAGAGTCACATATTTCAAATTGTGAATATTTAATTTGTCAGTAGAACTATCATAGTGGATCTGAATATATCTCTTTCATGACAGATGTTTTGACTTACAATAGCAGGGAAATCACAGGTTAAACAAATCTTGTTAACAATGGTTCAGTTCCATTAAATGTCACAGTGAGTCATGCCAGTCAACCAGCATGTACAACACCAGGACCGAGGAATGAGCTCACCTAAGTTGCATTCACTCATTTTAATGTTATCAATTATTTTCTTACTTTGACATGCTAAAATGTCTGCTGTGAAAAATGAAACAGATCAAACACTTGCAGTGGTTTAACATGATCTCTAAAAACAGATATCTGCAACAGTATGCAGAAAAGTTACAACACAGGACAAAATTTTGGTATCAGAAGTGTTTTGTTTTCCGTTTGCAGTCTGAGTAGTATTGAACAATCACACCTGAGCGGGTTTAGGTTGCATACAGGTAAACCGTTAATGTGGAGAGCAAAGAAGTTGGAATGCTTTCACAGAACGACTGACTACTTTTTTCTCAGCATTCATATGCAGATAACTGTTAATAGAGATCAGCCAAAATGTTGTCTGGACCTGTCTCAAGTTGCTAATTGGATGGTAAAAAAATAAGCTGCGCATGAAAGAATGAGTGTTTGCCCGGATATCTGCTGGCTACACCATATCTCCGTAAAGACTGGTTGTTGCCTCCAGAGGCTATATCTTCATTAGACGATTGCCAGTGGGTTCTGAGATTGGATTTAACACAACAATGTTTTTATTCAAAGGTAAAATCAAACTTATTTCCTTGCAAAGTCGTAGCTTAAAGGACATTAGCCTCATCAGTCTTGTCCATTTCTTCACAGTTTATGACCCACTTACTGCATGCCTGTAATAAACACATGCTTGTTTTAGAGACTTTATTTCTAGGTCAAGAAATCACTTCCTCTTGTCCAGTGGTTCCCATTGGTCCAGCCACAGGGTCCAGATTATTTCTTGGTCATTAGTTCAGGGTCCACAAGGTTTAACACATTTAGCGTCATACTTGCGTTTGGCAATGTCGTCAAGCTAGTCTGCTGCCTCTGTCAAGTAGCTGTCCATTCACTTACTCATTATACAGCGGGAAAATGAACTTAGAAATAAAAGCTCTGTATCGGAAATTCACCGTACATAATGTTTTTTTGCAAACTTGTCACTTGTAGTCCTTTCGGAATGGACTTGCAACCCACTTCTGGACTGCAACCAACCAGTTGGGAACCACTGCTCTAATCTATGGTATAACAACTCAGAAGTCTGACAACTTCAGTCTACAAGCCAGTAATCATGCAAAACATCACCAAATTGGCAGAAATCAGTACATCATCTACTTAATAGAGTAGTATTATTGAAAATCATCTATGTTTACCAATCTTTTGGAATTCAAGACAACAAAACACACAAATCAGAATAAGTTGATTCTGCTGTAAACTCTCACTGCAAATTCTCTGCCAACTCAAACATCTTCAAGAGGATGCAATATCTCAATGTGGTCGTCAACAAGCGTGCAGCTCGCATGTTCGTGAGCCTTTCTAAAACAGCCTCAATCTAAACAAAACCCATCAGAGTTTCCACATGTCATACGCCTAGTTTCCAAAGCTGCCTCCTCTGTTACTCACCCTGGCTAGACTTACAAGACATTTGTTAAAATTAGATGGGCACTATGAGTGACTATTTAACAACCAAAACAAATTTGAGGAATTCTCGCTCAGAGCTTTTACACAGCCTTTCTAATGATGAGCAAGACAGCTGATGACTACCAGCTTTTTCCAGTGTTTAGTCTCGGTGGCACAGTGCTACTAAATTAACTTTAAGAGGTCATTTCCTATTGACAACAAAGGTACTACGCATGCAGATGTCAGTGCAGTTGGCAGATGATGTGGTGAGGTCTATGTGGCCCCATCATCTGTGCTGACATCTGGACCATATGTCTTCTGCATTGAGGGGCCAAGGTCCAGATTCAGAATAAAAACAGGGCACTGGGGGTGGAATCAGTCCAAGGACCCACAAGGGCATTGGTTATAAAGAGAGAAAAAGTCTAGGAGGTAGCTCTTTAAACAGCATCACTGCACTGCAGGCTTTTTACAAGGGGCTATGATGTGAATGAGAATTATCAATTAAATATGTGCTTTATGGCATGTGCTTCATCATGTAATGATTATGCTATAATCATAAGAAAGACAAGAAAATGAAAACTGATACATAGCACACAATAAAAAACCTCCACCATGCCATTTCTTAGACCCTTGGCTTCTAAAATGATCTTCAGACTCTGGAGATCATCTTTCTATAGTCCAGAGGGATGGTGTGGGCCACGGGGACGAGGAGGGAGAAGGATGAAGACAGAGATGTGATGGGAAGTCAGTAGGATAAAAGTAAAGTAAGGGGGATGAAATCAAGCTAGAGGGTTGCCAGTAATTAGCCCTCAGAATGTCCTCATATCGCTGATACAAGCAGGAGTTTCCTGGGAGATGGATTAAAATAACACGGAAGCCTTTGTAGCCTTTGTGTTTGCTGGTGCCCCTCTATCTCAGATTAAACCATGAAAATATTACTGATCTGATCATGCCACGTGACTGTGGGACACAGTGCTGATACTGTGTTTTTCTCAAGGATAAATTATATTCTCATAAACACGTGGGTTACAAGATACTGTAGGAAGACACTGGGTATGCTATTTGTAACACTGCTTGTGATAATAATAATAATAAACTTTATTCAAATAGCACCTTTCATACAAGAAATGCAGCACAGAGTTCTTTACAATAAGAACTAAACATGGAAATAGGACATAAAACAGAATGCGTTCATAAATTCATAGAATTGCAAAGCTATAAATCATAAAATCAAGTAAGATTTTAAGAGTTGCAGTAGCGTGAAGTATAAATAGAAAGCAAAAGCATAGAAAGAGTTTCAGACCTGTATCAGGAAGTCAGAGCTAGTTAAAGGCGAAAATGAATAGATACATTTTTAGCTTTCTTTTAAAAATATTTCGCGAGCTGGCTTCCCTGATATCTATAGGTAGTGGGTTCCATAGCTTTGGGGTGTAACTGACAAGGGCTGCATCCCCGATCTTCTCCCTGCTGTTACTGGGAACCTCCAATAAACTGGCAGCAGATTATCGCAGTGTTCTTGGAGGCAAATAGTTAACAATGGAGTTTGCAATGTAGCTCGGTCCCAGCCTATTTAGGGCTTTGTATTCAAGGAGGAGGAGGAGCTTAAAATCTAAACGTAACAGAAAGTCAGTGCAGAGCAGCTAAGACTGGTTTGATGTGCTCTCTGTTCTTGGTTCTGGTTAAACATTAAAAAAAAACTGATTGTGAAACAAGCAGGGTCAAAGAGATCCAAGAGCATGATGAGGATTACACAAAGGACGTAATGTGCTTTTTCAATGTAACTTTCATCCACAAGGGACCTAAAATGCTCTTACTATAAAGGCCCAGGCATAGTGGCGATGAAGGCCGGCTGTTGCATTGCCTCACATTGTGTATCTGCCAAAAAGTTGCACTTGAACACACCACGAAGACTACAGCAAACAGCCAACTAGCACACCTGCTCTGCGTCTGCTTGAGAGGAAATAACTCTTCATACCAGCAGGCGTCAGTAGTCGGTATTCATTATTCAAAAAGGGAAATCGAAAGACTGACAGGACGGATTCAAGATGCTAGTTGACCAGTTAGCACAGTAACAACACAACCCTTATGTAGAAAGAGCAAAGGATATTAACCATGTGCTGGCAAACAATAACAGACAATTATGAACAGTTTCTGCTTAAGAGCACAATGGCTACAAAAATAATCTAACCAAATATAACTAATTTGTTTTGATCTCATGCCCTCTTGACTTTAGTTCTTGGTTTACTTTCCTCACTTCCATTTGTCTTCTTTTACAATGAGCTGAAACTGCCTATCAGAGTGATTTCATTCACATGTGGGCTCCACCGGGTCCAACATAAATTCAATACGCTGAATTTGCTGAAAAACAACTGACAAGAGCCAACATGTGTCAACAATGCACACAGATGGTCTGACATCGACTGACGGCCGATGGTTGTCTTGGTGTGTCAAGCCCTAATGGTTCATGACAAGAACAGTTTTTAGAAGTTACTGAATATCACCTATTTACCCACAGTTTTATAGATTTAACAGAACCCAAAGCAATAACAAATTAGCAAGATGCTTGAAAAATCAAAAGGATTTACATCCCAAATCAATCCAGTTTCTTCAGGGCGGATTTTCCTGTGAATTCAGATTCTTCAGTGACTTACAGCTACCATGAGTCAACTGTTACAAGCCGTCTGTGACCACGCTTAATGTCAGATGGCTTCCAAGAAAAATGCCTGTGGTTAGACACCATTATGTATAGCCAACCTGCCATTAAGGTTTACCACCTTTCATCTGTGACTGCAAGCTGCGTGTTTGTATGTGAGGCGTCACTCCTTGCATAAATATTGCCATGTCTTGTGCATTCACACACACAAACATCAATGAATCCTCACCAAACAGCTGTTCTTCATCACAGTCCTCACGTGTTGGCACATCTCCCACTTCGTCATCCTCACTCATCCCTCCTTTTATCAGAGGGACTGAGACAATCCCTCACTTGCGTTTTTATTTTCCCACCTTGGAGTGACACGCATCATAACAGGATCATCCATCCCTCTGTCCTTCACTATCAGCTGCCCTACCTGCAGGTGGGAGGACTTGGGCAATCGCAGCTTTGTCACCATAATGACTTCCTTTTACATGTTGTGTCTGCAGCAATAAAGTGAATGACGGATGTGACTCCTGACCCATTCTTCCTTCTCAATGCAGCTTTACAAAGAACCTCAATAAATCAATTTTCTTATTGAGCCCTGCGGTCATAAACGTCTCTTTTAACAACATTATTAGAGTAGAAACAAGAGTAGGCTATCAATCAATGATTTCAATGACTCATGAACTAAGAGGCATGGAGGGAATGAAGCTGTGTTTATAACTGAAGCAAGGGGTAGACTGCTTTCCCACAATAGGCCATAGCAATGTCTCAAAAGTTACAACATAACCCCTTGACACACAACTACAAATCGCCCTTGAGTCTTATTTTTGGCTATTTCTGACATTCCAGAGTCATGATTTGATGGGATTTGTGGATCCAGTAATGTATCCCAGCTCAACTGAATATTAAAAAGATGTGAGATGCTGTTGCAGATTACTAGTGATGGGAAAATTCAATTCACCTAAGTATCACAATTTTTCAATAATTTTTTTGATGCCTGAATCAATAAAATTCAAATGCAGAGGTGGAAATAAGTGCCCCCTTTATTGCAGTAGCTAAGAGTAACATGACATCAAATCTGTTTCAACAAAAACAAAGCCAAAACAAGAAAGCAGAAAATGGCAGACTGTCCAAAGACATAGTCCTTCAGCTGCTCAAATAGCAACTCGAATTCAGCCAACGCAACATTAACTCCAGTCGAATCAGCAAACTTTCAGTTGCTGCCATTACACAGATTAGACCCAGCCCACTGTGAACCCCAGCACTGGTGTTTGCACCATCTGAATTTGGGTTGCCGCAGCTGCTACTGAATCTCAGTCTCCAGAGCTTCCACCCACTGTCCTCCCAGAGAACAGTCTCTTAAAAGCAGGGAGTGAGGCGGAGGGATTGTGTGGTGCATGAGCTGGATCAGTGGTTCCCAACTGGTCCAGCCAAGGGGTCCAGATTTCTCCGTAGTCATTAGTTAAAGTCCACACAGTTCAATATATGCAGCATCATACAAGCATTTGACCATACCATTGAGCTAGTTTGCACTCTGTCAAGCAGCTCTCCGATAGTCACTGACTCTACAGCAAGAAACAGCACTTCAAAATAAAAGCTCTGCACAGAAAATTCACTTTACTTCAAAATAATGCATGTTTTTTACAAACTTGACATATTACTTGAGGTCACTTGTCACTTGAGGTTCATTCTTTTGGACTGCAACCCACCAGTTGGGATCCATTGAGCTAGATTAATCGCCTTATTAGCAGGAAATCATTAAGTGGTTGTCAATGTTGGTATTGTGGTGGCGGGCACAAATAAATGAAGGTAAGGTATACTTTACTGTACCACAGGGAAATTTGTTTTGGACTCAAAGTCACTGCATCATACAACTTACACAAATAAACTAACACATATAGACATCATACATACTAACACTTGCACTGAAATGCCATTTATTCCCTAAATAATAAAAGTAATAAAAACAATACGACCACAAGTCCACATCGCGAGAGCAGCGCCACCTACTCTTTTAATATATGGACTGCAGGGACGGCTAAATGTAGCAGTTTAAGTTTACTTCTAAACAATCATTTATTCAACATGTTGTACATTTTAGTAAGCGAGTAGGTAAAGTTTATTTAATATAAAACCATTCACAGAGCAAGGTCCCAAAGTGCTTCATTGGAATAACAGACCATAAAAACAGTCACATGTTTATCATTTCTCTACGCAGTAATCTCCTTGGAAATATGTCTCATGACATATCTTCTCTAGAAGTGTTTTTCCCCATGGTCTAGTGATAAAATAATCACAATAAATAATAATATTGAATTGCAACACTTCCAGAATCACAGTACACATCTGATTGGCACCCAAGTATTTTGATAGTGTTGAATCATGGGGTAAGCATATCGTCCCAGCCCTAGTGTGTCCTACTGCTTTACAATCCTGTCATTTAACACAACAGAGGCGGTTAAGAGGTTATGGGATGCTGACTATCTGAGTGGAAAAACCCACCTTCAAATGTCTGAATATGTGTGATAGTAAGCTCATTGTTATAATTAACATGTTTTTCCGAGCAATTCCTCCTTCAAACAATTAGCTTCCTGACTCTCAGTGGAAACATGGAGACAGTTTAGCTTTCTGCTCACGAACTCCGTGGCGAACAAGAGGCCAGTATGAGCTCCAGTATCTATGGAGAAATGTAAGAATGTCATAGTAATCTATCTCCAACCCCAGCGGAGAGAGGAGGATGAAGAAACAGTTGAGCTCCTTGGCTCGCTTTCACCCCCCAGCCAATGCTTTCCTTTTTCGACCTTGCCAGCGGACCAGTGGGGATGTTGATTCCAGCTCTGCGCTGAGCCCATCCAGAGCCACTCTAGATAAGAAGCCAGTCCAGGAGGGAAACGTTTTCAAACAGCAAAAGGAGGGATGAGATAAGGCACTTAGAATTCATCAAAAAGACATCAGAAATAGAAGGAAATAAATGTGGAGGGTGACAGTGAATAATGCATTCTAATATCAGTAACGCCCAGTTTTCTTTTTATGATTTTAGGCAAAAACAGGTTTCAAATTCAACTATTGTTTATCCAGGGCAGGAATGTTGTCCTTTGGCGTACTTACAGTTTCAGATGAAGCCTTGAGGCCATTCTCTGCTTTTTCATATTCAGTGGAAATGTCTGGGAAGGACAACACAGGGTTGTCGAAAAACTCCCACACCACAGAACGTTCCAAGTCTTACTCTCCCCCTCTTTTCTCAATGCCACTATCAGTGCATAGCATTCTGGTGCTTTTTCAATCTGCCCTCCTTCTTCAGCAGCATAGCAAATAATTATTAACGGGATCAAAGCATATGAAAGGGCTTCTGCGTCAGTGAGGTTGAGCTTGGGGAGCCGGGTGACTGAAAGTGATAATGGCAAAGCACTGAATTGTTTTTGCCCTCTATATGCAGCGCTGGAGTGTCTGAGCTCTGCAATTAATGCTGGTGGAACTGAGAAGCTGTCGAAAATATTCTTAGGTAAATCGATTTCTGCTGGTGCTTTCATGAAACTAAAGTTGTTTTCCAGATTTATGCATTAAAATGTTGAGGCAGTTGACGTCTCTGACTAAGAGGAATCCCATAGCCGTATCAAATTCATGGAACAATCAAAGTGAAACCTGAAATATCATTTCAGAGAGGCAATATAAAAATGACAGGGCTATAGAGTCAAACATAATGGCCAGGAAACAATGGAGACAGCAGCAGTATATCCTGAGAAAATGTTCCCTTCTTGAGCAAAACTATTATGTGTAACCAGCTCACTGCTTGTCCCACTGTACGTCTCTGCCCATTAGATACTCCTCACTGAACAGACAGTTACATGCAAATATCCGCCGTGGAAGAGAGTATGTACAGTAAAGCACCCTGGCTTAGTTGGAAATATGCTCCACAAGCTGAGTTGGACGAGGACAATTTGGTGCTTGACAAGTGTACGTGGATGCTTTAAGACAGTTAATAGATGTAATGTACAATGGTGCTTATTTCCAGTAAGTGGTGAGCATGGACTCTTGTGTAAGAGCCTGGAGTCTTGCAATCAAGCTAAAAGGTTGTCGACATGCAAAACCACTGTCTAGTGCCCACATACTGTACATCAGCATGACAAACGGACAAGACGCAGCTCACTCAGTAGATGGCTTGTTTGTAAAACCTGGGGAAGAATAATGAAATACATTCCAGGATAAGATTTTGGAGCACTGAGTGTGATTGACACTTGGCGAGGCTTTGATTCAATCATAGGCTGCGCCTTTATCGCATGTCAAGTAGGACATGACAGTATCTGTGAAGGGTTTCAGAAGCCCTTTTTACACAGAGGTGGCACAATAGGGCCGCTATGAATTTCCTGCATTTGCATTTTCACACAACACTAAAAAACGGCGGCATCATACCACTCTAGTGTGTAACCCAACAGCATCAGCCTCTATTTATTCCCCTAAGACACACCACAGAGTGCCACAGGAAGTTATTCTTGCCTGTGGCCATCAACCTGTCCAATCCATTCATCTCTCTCTCGTCCTCCTCCTGATCTAAGAAACAGGGGCATGAGCAGCCCTGACAAAACGTAGCAAAACGTTTATTTAAACCAAAACTGGGTGCCTTAAACACTCTGTTGTGTTACTCAAGCACATTGCTTTTTAATACGCCGGGGTTTACAGGAAACATGTTGTTCAACCAGGAAACTGTAGAAAAATGGTACACATTTTTTCAGACTGAGCGTGCAATAATTGAGGGAGGAATGTAGTGTGTACAGTAGTGGACTCTGCTGTAGCTCCAAATCATGCTACTTTAGGCCCACCCCCTTTTTAGTGATCCAATCAAAAGCAAAGTATTTAATATAATCCCTTTTGTAACTGTATGCTGCTCAAATATCCCATTTCACTGGAATAATACCTAATAGTACAGACGGTGAAGGTGTTCTGATTTCTGCTTCAGTGGGACTTTAAATTGCAAAATGCCCTTTTCACTTTGCCTCCTTTTGTAATAATCGCAGTTGCCATCAAAGAGTTACTGTGTCTAAAAACACACCCTGACCTCAGCGTAAATTGCAGGAAGGTCTGGTCAAAATCAGGAAACTCTGAAATAACAATAAACATCATTATCTAAGTATAACTTGACGAGCTGTTATTAATGTTCGTTATTTTACTTCAGAACACATCTGACACATCATCCCTTTAGGCTGCCTGAACATAAACTGTGAGGCTTCGCTCAGACTGAATGCAGAGCCAAAATTAGACATGTCTTAAATGCAAAGTCCATGGAGAGATGTGAACGGAGCTTCAGAGCAGACTGAGGTAAAAATGTTTAAAGCTGAGTAAAACAAACAAACAACTATGGAGTATGAGTGTGTTCATGAATAAGAAGAAACTACATTAGAAACTATATGATTTGAATGTGATAGCCTAGTGATAAAGGTCTGAGCCTTGTTTGTTCTCCAGGGGGGTGCTCTCTTAAATAAGTGCTGACTGAACTGTCCACAAGAATAACAAGTTGAGTGGTATTACAATTTACAGCTTCATTTTGTTGTCTCATTTGCATCTTTTCTCCAATTGTTAGTAACGACGCCACTGCAATAACCATTTAATCTAAAGCCATTCATGCCCCATACAGGTTATTATCTGCTGATGAGATACATATGGGGGAGTGTGATTCATTTTTCTTCTCCTGAACCAGAGATAGATATTATATTACATTACATAATTTACAAGATAATTAAACTCAACTCAAGCCACTGCGCTTTTACTTGTCAAGAGCACGGCGATGATTTAAAATGAATATTTCACAGGGCCATTTGACCCTATTAAATAGTAACAATGACAAAATCGCAGAATCCCTGCCATATTGAGGGCAAAGGCCAGCATCAGAGAGCAATGACGACAGATCAGCCTTCGCTGAGCCTGAGGACGGCATTGTGTCATGAAATATTCAGCAGAGAGGGATATTTGATAGCCACACGCGACCGGAGAACATAAAGTGGTGAGAGTGATGAAATGGTGCAATATCAATCTGCGACCATAAAATACTGAGTCAGAGTTTAAATATGCACATGTGTGGAAAGGCTCAAAAACCTGTTTTCTAATACGGCGACCACAAATAGCTGCCCTGTGAGAAACGAGGGGACTCCAGAGGGTCCAGTGAAAGTTCAGAGAGATCATGAGGGAGGAAGGAGAGAGATCAAGAGAGAGGAAGGAGAGTTTGAAGAGTTTAAATTCAATATTTTGCACGTTTTGCACCTCCACTTTACTTTCCCTTCTGTTCTCTCCTTATCGACAGTTTCTGCTACCGTATGCATTTGAATAAACTGAAAATAAACAGTTTGGGGAGAGAGACTGCTGCAACTACATTTTATCAAAGCATGCAGGACATTTTGGAACACCTTCCCTAAAACTGAAGATGGGCAGCAAAATATCCAACAAGATGGGGAGGCTTTTAAAGTATATAACTGTTACAACTTGGACAGATTCTACGCGGTAATGTAACAGGGAATCAAGGCGATGTATAGATAGATATATGAATGTAATGAAATGAATTCATTGCATGATACAGGAGGACCAAGAGTTACGGGAAGTGAGACTTTCAGTGTTTTTATTCTTTAATGTGTGTTTGTCTTGTTATTGTCTGTATTTCTAATATGTTTTGTAATTTTGGTTAATCTTATCTTTGTCTTTATAACAACTGTGATAAATGCCATCTAATGATGCCTTTTCCCTGGACACGTATTAAGCTATATATGGATATGCATTTCAATAGATACATCCATTTCAAATGGTATCCAACATCACTGCCCTCATACTTCCATGCATCATGAATGTTGGCATATATACAGTCAATAGGTGGCGAAGTCAAAAGTTTCACATAACAACAAACAAGGCGTCAGGGAGGAGGCTGTAATATTGTGCCTTTAAACAGAGGCAGCCTTGTAGACAGCGGAGGTCTGTGTGGCAATTACATACATCCTGGCATGAACTGAGATTTCTTTCTACTAGTTTCATTATATATTATTAAATATTACTGATTTGGTCCTTTCCATATTTCTATGTTTTCTCTTACAGCCATATCACACTTGAACTACACTCCACTGCCTCCACAATCTTTGCTGGTGCTGCTCCGTTTCGCCAATATCCGTAAGCTTTCAGAAAATGTGAAAAAATACAAATGAAATGAACAGAGTATGGACAACTGTCCGTCTCCGTCTTTAGGGGGATTTAATGGCCTCTAGTGGTGAGGATTGCAGATTGCAACCAGCTGAAACTTCTACCGGTTACTATTCCTTCAGTGTTTTTGCCATGGGCCGAATTATCCTGGACGGAACACTCTTCCTCACCAAAATAAAAAGACCAGGTGATTTTAACCAGTTAAAACACTTCATGCTCAAAAATTCCACATACAAATGGCCCTATCTAGAGCCAGTGTTTGCTTTGTCCATTCTGGGCTACCGTAGCAACATGGCAGTGCAACATGGCAATTTCCTTATGTAGATATAAATGGCTCATTCCGACATAACAAAAACACAACTTTTCTTATTTCCAGGTACTTATACACTAACGAAAACATGCTTATTATATTATATTCCTGCCAATATATCCTCCTAAATCCTACACACTGTACCTTTAAAGGAGGACTGCAAAAATAACAGGCAGCGATATGGCAGCAAGAAATACAAATGCAGAGCAACAATAGTAGGATAGTACTCAGTAACAGTTGCATTAGGAACCAATGTGGTTTACACAGTGTCACCCCTGCCTCATATAGCCACAGGCACCACTAATAAAATTAAATTAGACTTATCACACCTGTAGCACGTTAGCAGAAGTGACATTTCACAGCTGAAGCAGCTGAGCCTCATTAGCGGTTAAGACTGTATTCATATCCTGATGAAATTTGGGGCAAAGCAAGTCCGTTGCTATATTTTAGTACGTGCTTGCCACCCAGCTGCCTTCTTTGACACCTCGTCTGTCTCGTTGTCACCCCATCAAGCACATAAAACTAAAGCATACCACTAGTGACAGGGGCATAAAGTCTGTGATTTGCAGTAGCGAACATAGCAAATGCAAAATACCTACTGATCTTCCTGCAAGCATACAGTAAATAATATCTATTGGATGTCAATGAGATCTACAACTTTCTATTAAACTAAATAGAGCAGAGCTTCAAACAGCATCTGGGTGATATTTCAATCAGTGTGTGTGAGGGCACCTTGACAGTGATTTTCATCAACACGTTAGATTGTAATTCACTTTCCAACACGCTGTGTCAAAGTGTGAGGTCAAGTCTGTCTGTCATTTAAGATCTGAAGACATTTTCTTCAGGCAGGAATTTGTGAAGTGCCACTGAGCTGACTCTCAAACAAACAAAGCCTTGCTAGAAGCAAGAGAGTATATCAAATTGTTCAGGAATTCTAGCCCCTAAGATTTGTGAATTTGTAAAATCAGTTATTACTTGTAAAGCCTGACAAGAGTCACCTCTATTAGAGCACAAACAATATGAGGAAACACAAGCAAACACACCAAAAAATTATTAGTGTAGGCCTTTATGAACTTGGCTGTTTGTGCCATTATTCAGTTTGAGCAAGACTAACTTACAGATAAATTCCAAATATATGCACTATACAGCAGACTCTCTACTTGCTCGAGAACATATTCTGCACACAGTACACCAGTATCAGCCATGTGCTCTCATTATCAGTCCCTACCATGCCCCAGTTCTGGTTCCTGCATACAGATCCACGTGTTCTGTAATCTGTTAACAACTTGTAAGGGCTGATTTAACAGGCCTTGATACTGTCAACCTGCCCAATAACCTGTCGGCAGTTTATCAGCTTCAGACCAGTAAATCTCGATATGTCATACACCACAATGTAATGCTTTTTACCTTATTCTATAAGATAACTACACAAGGCTTTTCACGGTTTACAACATTTATTGTAGCTACTAAAAGATGAGAAAAAAATGTATCTGAATTAGTCATGTGTAACTATGACTTTGTAATCCTGATTTATATGGCACTTTTCAGTGAAATGCAATACAGGAGAACTATACATCTGTCAATAACATCTTTGACACATTAGTTAACTTCACTAGTTAACTTGATGTCACATAAAAAGAACATAGTGCATGCTGACGATGTATGAACTCAGAGCACTGTTAAGGCCCAGACACACACCAAGCTGACTTCAGGGACGAGGGCCCCCCTGCTGCGTCGCCTGACGTCTTGGGCCTAAAAAACTGCACATGAAGACACCGCAAAAACTGCAACTGATGGTCAACCAAGTCAGGTCAAGTCAAGTCAAGACAACTTTACTTTATATAGCACTTAAAACACAAAGTGTTCTTGCAGCACACACAGAAAAACAGAAACAAAAGGAAAGAGAGAAACACAAAAGTTTGAGTGATAATAGTAGTAAAATAGAATAATGGTAACATACAACGTATACAACGTAAACAACGTATAGTGTTTATTTATACAGTGTGACAGTAACACCAACAATGACAGTCACACGATGTGCAATTAAATGCCATAGAGTAAAAGTGTGTTTTGAGATGATTCTTAAAAACTGCAACGTGGGGATCCAGCACGTATGCTCTGCTCCTATGTGAGAGGAAATAACTCTTCACACTAGCAGACGGCATTCATCCATAATCCTCATTCAAAAAGGAAAACCAGGAGACCATCTTGACGCTAGTTAGCCAGGTAGCACATTAACAAAACAATCCAGTGTTGAAAGAACAAATATTATTATATTCACCGTGCGCCAGTGAACAACAATACTAACCATCATGAAATGTTTCTGCTAAAGAGCTCCATTGCTGAGAAAAAATAATCTTACGTTATGTAACAAGTTTGTTTTGGTCTGACTCCATCTTGACTTCAGCTCTTTGTTTACTTTTCTCACTTCCATTTCTCTTCTTGTGTGCTAAGCTGAACTGCCGATCAGAGCAACAACAGGCTTCTTTGTCATTGACAGTCTGCCGCATCTTCGAAGGCAGCAGACAGTCAGCAACAGCCCAACTTTGACTGATGGTTGATCATCGGCTTGGTGTGTCAGGGCCTTTAAGCACAACAAATACCTACAACAGATTAAACATACTGTGTGCCATCTGGTAGACATCTTATCTAAACATACTTGCTTTACGAGATCACCTCTTTCGAAACTTCTAATCTCTGCATCTTGTCCTCCTTATATTCAAAATATAACTGCCCTTATCTAAAGATTTTCCACTTCCCCCAGCATTTCTCAATTTTGCACATTAGCTGAACACTCTGTTCCTCTGCAAGCTTTAACATTTCAGAGAAATCTCTGGCACTGCATTCAGTGGAACTGAATACTCTCTCTGGATCAACTTTCATGACAAGGGCACATTTTAGGGAGGAACGAACACCTAGAGCAAAAACAATGAGTTCCCATCAACAACAGCTGGGAGAAGTGAACAGAGGAAGAGGGAGGGATGACAGGAAAGATAGAAGAGGGTCATGATTGTTAAGTACAGAATAATGCCCTCTTCATAGTCTGCTCATGTTGGCTTCCTGCTCCGGGCTGATTGCAGCAGGTCCCCGAGGGCCTGTCTTAGACTAAATACGTGATAAGAACCTGTGAAGTACACTCTGAGAAACAGAGAGACACAAGATGGAGACAAAAAGAGGCAGAGACAAAGAGCAGAGATGTGAAGACATTAGGGGAATACAAAGACTAACAAAAAGGAGAAAGAAGACATTCTCTCTCCCACATGTGGTCTCCACAATAGATCGCTGGATGTATGCTATCCAAAGGGAGGAACGAGGGAAACCATAAAGTAGTATGGTGCACACATCATTTAAAAACTAGACAATAAAAATAATTTCCAGGCTTGTAAGCAAGCATGAAACCAAACCCTTGTGCGGGTACATTTTCTACAATTTTAGCATATAAATGAAACGTTGTGGTGCTCTGAGATGTTAAAAGAGGGAAAAGATACATGCTGCTCATTACAGCTGCTGTGGGCATCTTGCAAAAGGTCAAAAGAACGTTAACAATGGCACAACCCCTGCCAACTCATCTGCGGTACAGAGCAGGGATCTCGAACGCTCGCTCTCACCACTTTGCCTTGCATCTCTTTTTTTGCCTCTTTTTCTAAATTGACCACTTCTGTCTCTGCTGGACCTGATTATGGCTGGCAGTAAATTTCCATCATTTCAGCGCAACACTCAAGCCTTGTTACAAAACAACATTTGATGTGTGTGAATTGATGCACATACGAGACACACCATACAACAGGGATACTCAGCTTGCTTTGTCTGGGGGGCACTTTTGCAAAATGCCTGGAGCCAGTTCACAAACATTGATGAAATTTAGCAGTATATAAATTGGCTGCCTGTTTTCAACAAGTGTTTTCACCATATAGGAATATCTAACTTTGATACAACACCTTGAAAAATATTGATATTCAATACCATCATCCATACGATGGGAAAAAACATTAAGGGCACAACATTCATATTTTTTCACAGCTTTCACGTTTTGTTCTACGACATAAAACACGTCAGTAAATTCCCCACTCCTGAACTTTAAAGCTTTTACATGTCTTAAAAAAGGCGGCTGCTACAGAACGTCATCACGCCAAACCCCGCCAAACACGGCTTGTTATGGTGGTAAATTAGGTCATACGACCATGGTGTAGTGCCTTTGTAGCCTAACGTTAGCTTTTTACTTCTGGCGATTGCATTTAGGTTTCATTAATTATAAAAGTGGTGATCATTGGTGAAGATTATCATGCCAAACAAAATGATGTAAGTATCACTGGGGCGGCTGTAGCTCAGAGTTAAAGCGGATCGTCTACCAGAAGATCAGCTGTGTTAAAATCTGAGTAGCAGGAGGCAACTTGTATGGTAGTCTTGGCCACCAGTGTGTGAATGGGTGAATGTGACTTGTAGTGTAAAAAGCGCTTTGAGTGGTTGGAAGACTACAAAGGCGCTATACAAGTGCAGGCCATTTACCATAAACCTTTGTTTGCCACAGATTTTATATTCGGCAATAATCCAAAATCCTATGGAAAAATCCTATAGGCTGTTTGACGAGGGAACCAGTGCGATGCTAACTTCCCAGTCAGCCTGGGGCACTCTACTGATACTATGGAAAATGAGAATTGAAACTGATTCAATATGTACTGATTAATCAATATTTTTGACAACACTTTTTTCAACCTTCTCAAATGTTTGCTTTTTTTTTCATCCATCTTTGACAATCAAGCAGCAACCCTGCACAGGTCAGGTGTTGTTTCTGGGACATTCGGGGCAGAGCCCAGACCTCTGTTGGGGGTCAGGGGGATCCTCCCCTAGCACTTCTTTTCAATAAACAAGCTCTATTTTGATGCTTTTAAATGCATTCTTTCACTTTATTAACATTAAAAGCACAAAAAAATCCCACTGTGGATCAATTTATTTTTATTGTGGACTAGAAAATGGTCAGCTAGTCCCCCGGGACCCCTTCTTACAGCCCAAAGCATTAAGTACTATATCGCTGCCATACAAGGTTCAATAGCAGGGATGTGCCAATCTGGGGAACAAGAATGAAATAATTGCTGCTTTATCTGGAAAGTGCTAGTGAAAAAGCCACTGACCTGCGATCCTGAAGAGTCACTGCATGTCAACATGCCACCACGATTATACATAGAAAACAACTGGTGCAAGAGTTTCAATACATCTCATAAGCCACAGGATCTGTTTCAAGCAGCTCCAATATTTTTCTTTCAAAAAAGGGATATCACCAAAAAGTGATGAGTTTGCAGGTCTGGGTTTGGAGCTCAATAAATGGATTTCTGAATAATCCAGAGAGCTAGGTCTGCTCTGACACTCAAACAGTAATGGATAGTTATTCCGTAAGTGGGAAAAGGGAAGACAGGTAATGAGAAAAAAATGGCGCGATGGCATGTCAAAGTCATTATGTCACTTTCTGAACACTCATTAAAAAGCCGCATGGCTGTCCTCAAGCAGAATACTTTGACCCTCATGATGAGTGCTATAGATGTGATGACTGAGTCATCACAAAGCTCGGCAAGACATCAAAATCCATCAGCTCTGCTCCCAATGCATAGAAATGAAGTCATTAGAACAGTGAGCGAAGGCAATCCCTGCTGCGCTCTACAGCCTTGTGTCGCTCAGTTCTATTTATAGGATGTCAGGCCCAAATTAGCCCTTTGAAGTGCAATTCGTAAAATTCACCGGGTACCAAATAATGAGGGAAGTCACTGGTAGTTACGCTGTGGATCACCATGAAAGTAAAATTTGATTTGAGCAGAACTGTACATATAATTTAAAAGGCCAGTGTGGAAAATGAAAAGATTTTTTGGATAATGGGGCTTGCTAAAGATGAGTTAGCAAAGGAAGATGCTGCCAGATACTGTTGCATATTATATGTGTTCGCTTCAGTTCTGTCAAGCAGTGAGATGATGTAACTCGCAAAGGGATAAACGAAAGCTGCGATTTTCTGTCTTCTCATTAATTTAAACATGAAAATATACTGACAGCCAATTAGAAGAGGATGGGGAACTCACATTTCCACACTAAGATAATATTCTTTTATGAAAATATGATGTTAAACACTCATTAGTTTTAGGAACAGTTTTGAGAAAAGAACTGTCTCATACAACAACAGGGTTTGCAGGAGATTGTTCAGTAGGGGTGGGTTAAAAAAATCAAATGCGCAATTCTTATCGTCTTCTAGAGTTGGGTACCAACCTCGGTTTTTTAAGCGAACCGACTGAATTATGTCAGTACTACCAAGCACATTAAATTCATTGGTGCCAAATATCAGTACCCGAGAGTACATCTGGGTGAGAACGCTGGGTATAGACAACAAGTGGAAGTGCTGTGAAGCAGCCCGAAGTCTGGAAGTGAGCCATGGAGCTCCCAAGGCTGGCAATGGAGCTGGGTTTGACATCAGACAGGAGGCGGGGGCAGCCACAGAGCTCTGCGGCCGCTCCATTGGCTTCCCAGCAAAAGTAAAACTATCACTGCAGTGCCAATCTGCTGCAACAGATTCAGAATCTGTTTTTCACTTTTCTATATTATTTTAATAATAGCCTAGTATCACTGCTGTGAGCAGACACACATACACACACAAAAGCAGACAGACAAACAGACAGAGACAGATTAGCTCTATCTGTGGTAAGAAAAGAGCAGAGAAGCAGAATTGCTTTTTAGTGTACTACATAACCCCTGCAGCTTGTTAAAAAAACAATTTTTGTTATTACAGAACAAAAAGTACCAAAAAAGGTACCCATGGGTGCGAGTACCAAGTTCAAAGTACCAAAACCAGCACCAGTATCATTTCAAAGGAGAGCAGTATCTACCCCTATCTTCTACAATTTGATTTTTGTATTATCTTTATAACATTTATGTTGGCAGACTTCAACAGCGAGGGCACCCGTGTACAACACCGTGTACAGCATGCACATACTCGAGTAATCTTGTCGTTCTACTTCAAAAAAAAAAACAAGCAAGCATTTGGGCCCATTTTGGATTTAATGACTTCATAAGAAACTTTACAAATCAAAGGTGAAGTATTTTGTGAATACTTCGTATGGCATCATCACCTTCAGATTAACGCTATCAAAGCTGAATACCCAACTATCACTAACAAATAAGACTGTCTGACCAACACACACTGCAGGACTTTACAAAACTTCAAAGAAAACGACGAGGCCCAGAGCCTGTATCATTTCAAAAGCCCTATGTGCATACATTTCGGATAACGATGGCTTTCCCGGTAGTAGTGCTGCAGCAGAAAGGCTCTTTCCACTGCTGGAGAGGAGACATAACATTTACAACAACACAGCAGGGGACTCGGATTTCTTTTTTCTGCACCTTTTCTCCAGAACGCACACACAAACTTGTGTTTTTACAAAGAACATTTGGTGTTGATCAGTAAATTACACTTTGACCTCATTATTTTCTCACAGGAAGATGACTGTAAGATGTTTTCAACTTAATGCAGTTAATCAAATCATGACACGAAGAATCAGAATAGTTTATACACCTCGTATAAACCTGAAGCAAACTGTTACCACAACTTCAGACGCAGTGCAAATCATATTTTGGAAAACTTGAAAAAGCCTCTGGAGACATGCTTGGTTGCTTTGCTCTGGCCTGAAGTGGTGCGCTGTGATGCTCGCTCATCTATGCCAGTCTGCCGAGAAATATTTCAACTCTACCAACCTCGCATTCCATCAACAGCTGAGCTTGTGAGAGACATGCAGCAACAGGACGCCACATCGCAGCCAGAACCATGGATCAGGCGATGAAGGCTTTAAGAGCCAGATCACGTTGCAACCTGACAGGGTTTGGGGATTCATAACAATGTGGCTCTGGATTGCTGTGAATTCTACCCTTTGAAATGTCATGATGAGCTTAAACCACTGCAGCCTGTCATGTGACATGACACCAACATCATTTGGAATGTGGATCTGACTCTTTTTAAAACAGGGTATATGCTACATTTTGGGTGTGGTTTCAGGGGTAAGTAGATTTTGAGATACATGTGAGTGACAGGGATAGAGTAAATATTTAGCACTGCCGCTGACACAATAATCCTGACAGAATTAAGGACAGCAAGGCAAAACACTGTGGCTACCAAGCCCTCTTAGCGAACAGTGTTTCAAGCTATATCATTATCCACTGATTGTGTATAACAGTAGATGAAGAAACGAGGCTGCCAAGGAGGCTGCTGCAGCAAATTGCAGTATAGCTGAATGCAACTGCCTGCATCAAGAGGACATGATGACAAAGATGATGGTGATATGTAAATTGCCATTTCTAGAATGTGAAAATCCAGCATGCTGTTAAATATGATAAATAAGAGAAAATGGTGACTTGGTCAGCGAGACGTCAACCCTACCCACTTGAGGACGGGCAGCCCGGCTTTTGAACCTACTCCAGAAGGTCAATCTCGGGCGTGGCTTGCCATGGCTCAGCGCTTCTCAACTGACACTAGGCCCGTTTTTTTACGGGGCCGGGGCCGTTGGTGCGTGTCTCCACCACAGGAAACACCCCCGAAGGACAGAGTTCCAGAACTTTTACAGGGGCTAAACAAGTCCCTGCCTTGGGGTAGGTACTCAGAACAGCCCCAAAAGACTCCTGGCTGGGGCTTGGGGTTTACTTGGTGCTGATTGGATATACTCAAGGAGGGATGTGACGACAACAGAAAGCAACAAAATAGCCGGCATTTTTAAAACTCAGCAGACGAGGGTTAGCTCGTTCATATAGCTTCCGCCGCCATCTAAAAAAAACCTCACTAAATGGCCCGTGAAAAAATATTTTTACAACATGATTGAGCTAGCAAAGCAGTTTTGTGTTGATATGTGTGGTATTTATTCGGTTATGGGAAGTCACGATGTCTAGAAAGCATCAGCTAACAGCAGCAGCAAAGCTAACATCAGAACGTCATCTGTTAAAAGCCTCCCGTTGTCAGATACGACATGAAACTACTCCAGTTAGCTCAATCATGTTGTAACTAAGACATCTGCTGGAAAAAATATTTTTTTCACGCACCATTTAGTGAGTTATTACAGATACCGCTATCGGCTAACGGCGTCCCTACGATTACGTAACATCCAGAGCCCGTAACTTTACAGGAACCTTCCTCGTACTCCGCTCTCTCAGTGGAGACATGGCGCTTGAGAGGGCCGAGCGAGAGGACGTTCCTGTAGTAGTTCCTGCCCCCCAGATAGTACCAGGAACTTCTTCAGTGGAAACAGGCCTACTGTGTGCCAAGCGTGTAGGAGAACTACAGTGGCCAACACGAAAACGCAAATGGCCCTATCTAAACGGAGTAATTGGTTTGTTGGTTCTGAGCTATTGTAGAAACAACATGGCCAACTCCATGGTAGAGGACCCAGCTCAGCCCAGCTTTCAGGTGATTATACACTGATGAAAACACAGATATGAATATTATACTCTATTTTATACTCTATTTTCTGAATGCCTCTGTTGGACTTGGATGGTTTGAATCAACTTTATAATGACCATTCCCCATAAAGTAGAGTGTAGCGTACACAAGTGCTATATAGAATTGTTATAATTTAAAAGATAAATGGTCTTGTGGAGCTGCTGTACTTTTTATCATTGCTTATAGTTGTACTGACTCTTATTGTTCAAATAACTTTTTATCTGCTCTGGTCATATCAAGACAATCTTTCATAGACTTACAGTATGTGTACTCTTCTGCAATGTATTAGCACAGCAACAAAAAAACCTGCAGTAGCTGTAAAACCTCATTGAGATTCATCTAACTTTGCACCAAGTTTCTTTTTCACCTTGATGGGATATTGAAAGAGATACATTTCTGGTCAATTTTTAACCCTGTCCCACTTTTCTGTCCTAAAATAGTTTCCACTTTCTCCAGTACGCTGCCAAGCTCTCGAAAATCTAATTTCATTTTGGCCGTTTGGCATCTGAAAACAGATTTGGCTCTGTGGGCCTCCTGGCAAGAGGTAACACACAGTGTTTCTGAAGAAAAGGGACAGACTATCAATCCATGGATAGAAAGTTATTACCTTGTGACACTGGAAGGAAACAATCATAATCTTGGCTTTAATGAGACGCAACACAGGACTTTACATTACATTTCCACAGATTAGTCCTCATCCCTCTAAAAACAAAAGCATCTCTTTGGATTCAACTTTCTCTCAAGGTTCCACAAAGATGTGATTATGCACTGCAGCCTCTTTTATTGTTTTAGTCACAAACTGACACAAGTTAAAAATATATCTGATATTGATTTAAATATTTGCCTCCAGCTATTCACTTAAACATGTCAAGATCACACACTTCTGCAATTACTGGTCTTTAAATAACAGGCCTTTACTTTCTGGCTCAAAGTAGCTGAACTTAAACTTACTTTATGTCTGCATCTAAACCCAAATGATCACTAGTTAGACTGAGTGACAGCTCTAGTCAGAATATCTTACACCCGAAGCTTCAAACCCTAATGAGCCTGATTGTATAAGGTTATCCCCATGGTACCAGAACAGAAACAAAGAACGTTCACTTCTCCCAAAACTCCCTGGGTAATCATTCTGTCTTAATCATCGCTCATTCTTTCTCAGTGACATAGCTTCAGTGTTAACATCTTGATGGCATTACCAGCTCAGGTCCCCATCTGGTTTCTGCCTTTGTTGGAGACACACTCATTTTTCAACGCTGTCCATCTTTATTATAAAAATGGCCAGTCATGTCATGATTGCTTGAACTAAATGGCAATATGAAAATACGACTGATGAATAGACTTTACCTGATGTGATATTCTTCTGGCAGTTCTTTCAGCTGCACTAATCAGGTTCTGTGTTCAATTGGCTCCCTGTACACAGCACTTCCAACATGGTAAAATTCTCAATTCATGTGATGCAGGGCATTACATCAATTTTCAAAATCACACTTTGAGGATTTTATTACTGGTATTGCATACAAGATTAAGATTTAAAATCAAATCAAACCCCACTAACTGTATACTGTTGCTCTGCAGCCCACAAGCAAAGTGGGTAAAAAGCATGGACTGTAAAAACATGGAAGTAGCTACCGTTACGTCACCCATTGGTTTGTGGACTCCTCTTTTGAAGCCATAAGTTTGGCATTTCAGCTGTTGCCATCTTGTTTTTATGGAGCCAGAAGTAACCATAGGTCCTCAGAGCCAGTCCGCAATGCCAGGGATCAGCACACCCAGGGCCCCTCCCCTGCCTGCCGCCCGGCACACAATGCACCACACAATAGGTGGCTAGGCTCAGCCTTACAGATATGATAAGGAGCTCGGACATCCAGAGGGTGCTTGAAGTAGAGCCCCTGCTCCTTCATGTCGAAAGGGGTCAGTTGAGGTGGTTCGGGCAACTGATCAGACTGCCTCCTGGGCGCTTCCTGTTGGAGGTGTTCTGGGCACGTTCCCCTGGTAGGAGGCCCTGGTGCAGACCCTTGGGGTCCCCCAGGAGGAGCTGGAAAGTGTTGCTGGGGAGAGGGATGTCTGGGGTGCTTTGCTCAGCCTGCTGCCCCCACGACCCAGCCCTGGATAAGCGGATGAAAATGGATGGATGGATGGTCACCATATCTGGGCACGATGCTGGCACTGTGAAGGAGTGAGGGGTGGATTTGACTAAGAGGCCAAGGTCGCTATCAATAGACAGCCTGTCACTCAAAGTGGCCCAACCTTCATTATGCGCAAGTTTAAGTCTAAATAAAATATAAATGGATGAGTTCTATAAATATTTACTCCCGATACAGTTGGCATGAAGCTATAGAGACCAAATCTGTTTTTGTACCAGGTTAATAACAGGTTTATTTCAGCTGCAAAGTTGGGTATTTTAACATAGGGGATTGACTGGCCTCCGGAGCCAGCCTCAAGTGGTCATTCAAAGAACTGCAGTGGCAGTTCAATGTTGGCTTCATCAAAGGTTGCCACTTGGTAAAAACCAACAAAATAAACACTTAAACACCAAGGAATATTGTGATTGAATAATACTGATGCATAATTCATGTTTATATTACAACTCATGCAAATATTCTTGTCAAGTTTAAAATTATTTCCAAAAAATCCAAAACAAACAGTGACTGACTGAGTGCTGCAACTCCACAGTATCCCTTAATGAAATAGAGTGCTTGCTTAAAATGCAAATAACAAAACAACCTAAAAAAGCACTATCAAAACAAATCAAATTAAGTTAGATAAGGTTCAACTGAACTGTATGCATTTTGGTAAACTCATGGGTTATCGGTATAATTCAAATGTTTTAAATCTAAGGAGTGACTTTGCTGCAGGGGATTGTAGTCAGCAGAACATTTACAGAGACTTCAGACTCTTCATGTAATTTCATATAAGGTATGGCTATTGTTTGATTCAACGACATTGACAGAAAGTAGGTGACCATACCGACATTACCTTGGGGGGTTGACTGACCCTTACCACATATTGCCGTCTCCACCAAAATCTCTCATTCCCAGGCCCTTGGTTGACTGCATTGCATGCATACAGATTGCACATTATTCTGAATGAAATAGGCCAAATTAGAGCGCAAATGATCAATAACAGAGCCGGAGTGCAGGGTGAGGGCAAAGGAGTGGACTCTCATAGATCGTGGGTTCTAAATGTGCTGTACACTACAGATGAAAGATTACCTATTAGCTCAGAGGCTCCATTTTCATACTCATCAATAATGCATGCAGTATGGATGCTTTTCTTCCCTGCTAACTGACCGAGTGGCTTGCATTATTTGCCATAAAGGAAACATGCTTTGTGAGAAGGTCAGCATGAAGAGCGTATCCTTAAGTGCAACTCCAATCTTTCTGTCCCCACCAAACTTAATTTTAGGGGCAGAATTGAGTCAGCTAAATATTTCTGAGTTGGGTAATACAATAATGTCGACCTGAATTTCCAAAACACCGAGGTATATGTATCTCAGCGATCACATTTCAATGTCATCAGCTAAATGACAAATACTGGACTGGCCATTCAAGAATTAAAGGCTGCATAAAGCAAAAACTACAAAAACTATGGAGTAACAATTCCTTCTCATTCAAATTCTAAAGAAGTAGTTGAAGCTTTTTGTAAGATTGTTTTTATAAAGTCACAGAAATTATAGTGCCATAACCTTCTGTGCTGATTTATTTCCTAGTGAAAGGGAATATTTGATCAGAGTACAGTTACAAGAGGGATTTAAATCAAATCCTTTGCATCTGCTTAGTTTAGTTTAGTGGCTCCACACACCTCCCTCTGCATTAGCTCAAAATCAGTAAATAATAAACCAAAGTCAAATCAACAACTGATTAAGATCAGAATCGGAGGATATTATATGATGTGTTTTATGGTTATGAATTTGATGTGTTGTTTGTGCAATTGTGAGTCCAATTTGTGTGTGAACTTCTTGAACAGAGCTGTCAAAGGATGCAAAATGAATTTCAATGTAAACTGACAATAAAGTTGTATCGTATCGTATCGTATTGTATCAGGAGAAAGACGAGTGAGAAACAAATAAGTGAATTAGATTCACGAATAAACAAATCAGACCTCAGTCACATTGTTTTGGAAATAAAAACTAAGGTGTGATCGTTGAAAAGTGGGCGTGTCATCACAATGACGCCCCATTGGTGTAATGCCAATGGGATAGTAGTATTACTTAAGGAGAGGGAGACAAAAGCACACTGTATGCGCCATGTAACGGTTGCTGCTGACTCAGTCCACTGTAAAATACCTTGAACATAATCTGGAGCTGTCACAGATACTTTCCTAAAGTGAATAAATTCCAATCCGTGACCCATAACCCCGGTATTAAGGGGAGATGAAGACAAACCGAAGTAGCGTACTGTTGCTAGATAGATAACTAGCTCTGTGTAGCTAAAAGTTAAAGATTAAATGATGTGTGGATGTTGTGAAATTATGGGAGGTTCGTACTAGTTTACATAAGCACAAGACATATTTTATTTTATAGAAAGAAATCATGAGGATTTTGATGTAAAAATATGGTATTGTTTTTTGGCATATCTTGTGAAATAGGTGCACAAAATGTCTGGGGATGCAATCTTAAAGGGTAAAAAGGCATTTTTATTTCATCTCTACTTCAAATAATGACAAGAAATACTGAAGGTAATTTAAATATTTTAAGACTCTGTAAACAGCCTTTAGGATAGATTTCACCATCTATCCTCAAAAATTAAACTCATTCATTTTGAAGTTCATAGTATTGAGCCTTAGAACGCAGCTACCGCGACTCAAAGCAAATACGAAGGGACTGCATCAGTGAAAGCAAGAAATTAGTTTGAAATAAGCATCAAATAAACAGCAGAAATCAGAAGAAAACTATATTTTTCTTCAGCAGAAACGTTTTTAATGTGTACATGAGCTTAAAACTGGCATTTGCATCATTTAATGGGTAAATAAAAACATGAAGGATGTTAAGTCCTGACAGTTGTCAGAAGTCTGGCACAGAGGAAGGCATTCACTCCACCCTTCAAGTTTCAGAGAGCTGGCATGTAAACACAGCTGAAAAAACATGCAATAGAGGGTGGAATGAACAGGGTCTGGCCGGGTGCGGAGGAGTCACAACAAAGCAAGATTACATATGGAACAGAGAAACTCACGTCTCCTCTCTCATAACGTCCACCCAGACGACAATGGTCAGTAGTTACACTTGTCTGAACCAGTATTTTCCTCAGCTGAAGGCTTAATAAGATTGTGCCAGAGGGATTATACAATAACTCTGCACTGTGAAGGCAGGAGACCTTTCTTACTGGAAGCCTAGCATCCCTCCTTCTGAAAACCCATGCACGTTCTCTTCTGGGAGGCAATGTAGTTAACATGATATCACAGGCAAATTTTTACAAAGCCCCTCACCCCTCAAAATCTCCTTGTGGTAAAACAAGATTTCATACTTTCAGCAGACACATTTAATAGGACAGCTCCAGGGTTGTCAATAAACCTGGTGCGGCCTGATATGTGTCTAGGTTCTCCTATCGGTTATAAAGTGGTCCTAATAACTGTTAAATCCCTTCAAAATTCGCAGAGCGATAAATCTCTTGCAGGCAATATTCTACCACTTCCTTATCTGGACTTACACATCAACTCCAATATTGAGTGACATCAATCATGTAATAGTTTGTGTGTGCTCGCCTGTCTGCACACACATCCTGTGGTAAAAAAAAATAAGACTCTGCCAATCTGTTCATCAACTTTAAAGAACAGCCGGAAGAAATACTTTGAAAAGTGCACGACGCAAACCGAGAATGGCAAAACTTTAACAGTTGTTTTCCATCACATGCTTCAAAGTTTCACCAAGTCTTTACACTTTTATTGGCAGTATTTCTCAACTTTGCCAACGGCAATCAAAACTATGAGTCTCAAAGAGCCAAAGAGCGTAAGACAGAAATAAAAGCTTGAATTCGACAGATTAAACTCTGCAGGAGGCATATCACTTCACTTCTGAAGAGTTGCAAACAAGCTAAAGCACAAATTAGATTTGGAACTTTATAAGTTTACCATATTAAGTTTTTTTTAAACATGTCAAATTGTCCTCATGTTACAAGCCTTTCAAAATGTTTTTTTAAACTATTTAAATCTCTACAAAAAAAATCCAAGTAAGGTAGTGCACAGCCTTAATAAGTAAGCTCTAAATCAACAAAAGATTTATGCCACTTATACTGTAATCAAATGCTCCTCTATCAGACACAATCAAGCACTCTGTACAGCTGTAAAACAAGTTTATGTTTTCGTAGTCAGGTGACTGTACAGGCAGAGCTGTGACCACACTGCTGAAATAAAGCAAAAGTTCACTGCTTTTTGACCGCAGACCAAGAGGCATTTCTCATTTAGAAAACAGTGATACTTCTTTCAGAAAGTTTCCATTTCAACTTTAATATCAACCCCAAAGCATGAAATCTAATTTCTCATACCCATCTTCAAAGCACAAACCACACAGGGGGCGGGGGCAGGGGCTGAACAGCTGAAACTTCAGTTTGTTTGAAGAGCCAGGCGAGACAAGGTTGACTAAACAGTGAAACAATAGGTGGTCAGACTACAGGGCTTGGCCCAGATCAAGTTGAAAGTCTTCAGGCCGACTAGTGGCCAATAAATCTGCAACACAAATGACATGACACCGTGTGAAATAACTGGATCTCTCTCCAAAAGTCAGGGACTTCCCCCTTGAGTGAATCCAGCAATGCCCACGTTGGATTAGTATTCACTGTGAATTTTAAATCAAGCTTATATGCATCGTACATGATGACTGCAATGTTTCAGAAACTGTATAATCATCTATAAATCTCATTTGAAAGCATGTTCTCGTGGTTAGAGGAATTGGCCTTACACCAGAGAATCCATGTTCAACCAACTCATAACAGCAACCACTCACCCTCTTAATGAGACCTTGGGCAAAACCTGACAATCTACCAGCTCCAAAACTGCTGTCTTTGACTGAGCCTACAGTCTGACTTTACTGGGTGTTAACTTTAAAGTGATTAATAGTCATTTACTTCCTTTCACTCTCAGATAATTAACATTAGTCAGCTCTGGAAACAGAAACAAAGGGTAACCAAGGTAACTTGAGTTTTTTAGAGAATACTAAATTGCTTCCTTACGCACATGGAAAAATGACTAACCCATTCCATTTCATCTCAAGACCATTATTGGGTGATTGACTACAACTACTATCCCAGTCCCCAGTATAACACCAGCCTGAACCGTCACACACATGCAAAAATGTCATTGACCATCGCAGCTTCACCTATGAATGCTGATGCTTTTGTTCCTACCAAGGCCAATGATGAAATATTTATACTGAAGTCCTGAGCTGGTCTAATTACTCAGAGCATCTTGCATAGAAAATCGACTCCAGCCTCTAATCCCACATGATGGGAGACACAGAAAATTGCAGCTGCATTTATGGGTTCAGATGCAAGTGGGAAAGCAGCTTATATGACGATGTTGCGGTTGCATTGCATTACACTAGATATGGTTTGGTGGCATTTTGAAGGAGCACTGTGTGTAGGGCTTTATGTGTGCCACAGATCAGAAAATAAAACAAGATCAAGAGTCTACAGCCATGATAGCAGCTCTGTGGCACCATCCTGGAGTTAAATACGCACATCAACATGCAGACATGCCTATAGTGATAATGCTAGCATGTTCATGTTTAGCAATATAATGTTTAACCATGTTTACCTGGGTTTGGCAGGTATTTGATCATAGACCAGGTAGAGTTGCCTGACTCCTAAACTTTGAATATGCCTACTCCACTGAGTTCGATTTGATTGTATGGTATTATGATACAAAACAGTGCTTTCTCAGTTAAGATAAAAAGGAAACCAATGAGCATAGTAAAGACTAGCGATTAGCCAATCAGCGCCACGAGCGATACTAATGATGTTGTCACAGATTGCGCCAGAACCAATGAGATGTAATAAAAACTACTGGAGAGCTATAGACAACATAGATGCTGCTATCAAAACTGTCTTACATTGACATGTCGTCTCAATATCGCCTGATTACATGGTTTGTTTTTAATTGTTCAGCTCCAATCTTAAAACACCAGCAAAACAAGTACGCTGGCATGGCTATCAATCAATGTGGTTTTAAAATGACGTTAGATTCAGGCAGATTAGTTGGTCTCTAGTCAATGGTTAGGGAAAGACATATCCCCTTCGCCAACAGAAATCAGTTGGAGTGGAGGAAATGTCAGATTTAAGAGGGAAACAGAAAGTTAACAAGTTGACAATTATGCCAAAAAAGCCTGAGGATCCCTTGAAGCCCTTAAATGTATCCTCCAGGGTCACTGAATATCTGTTGTAAATTTCATGGCACTCTTGTCAATCACTCAGGATATTTCAATCTGAACCATAAATGTCATTGTGGCACTTGGGAAAAAGTCAGGTGTTTGCCAGAGTCATTAAGATTCATCCTCTTGGGAACATGGCTGTACAAAATTCAATGGCAATCTATCTTACAGTTGTCAAGCTATGTCAGTCTGAGCCAAAGTGGTGGACCAGCTGACCAACAATGCCGTCCCTAGAGCCAGTGCGCTAACAAAGCTAAAATTATGCCAAAAGTTGACAAAGTGACACCACAGAAAATCTGAAGCTGGTCTGAAATGGAAAAAAGGTATGAATTTATGAGAACAATAAACTGGAGCATAGGTTTATTTAGACACTGGGCTAAGAAGAGCTTCAAAGACAGAGATAAAACTGATACGTCCTCTAAATAGTCTGGATAAAGCAAAGTAAAGCTCCCTGTCTAATAAATAATAACATTCCTCATTGATGAATGGCAGGGCGGGTTACATGCGTGGGAAAGCATGTCCACGTCTTGGCAGCCTTGACTAAGGACTGGGGAAGAGCCACTGCAGGCCATGAGGAGGGATGACCTCTTCTCATGCAATGGCACATTCCTGCCATAACTAAGTTGAAACAGGCCTGGGATAACTATAGCAGGCAGCACGGTGGGGACGGGGGTCACAGCTTGGTGGAATTTAGGGGAGACTGCCACCCAGCCCTGTCAAACCATTCTGAATAGGCTACCCAAATCCACCAAGACTCCCAGTGGACCTAGAAGGTTAAGGATGTCAAACTGACGTCAGTTTACGACTTGACCTTCGTTCCATCAGCAGGGGATGGCAAGAGAAAGCAAGAAATTAATTTAAACGTGTGATCAGTGTTGTTGGGATGTAGGGGAGAAGACATATTTACTTTAAAATTAAAGTCTTTATTTATTAAAGTAGTGGTTCTCAAACCGTGGAGTAGCCCGCCCTGAGGGGGCATAGAGCCGCTGGAGTCAAACA
Organism: Epinephelus fuscoguttatus; assembly: GCF_011397635.1. NCBI lineage: Eukaryota > Metazoa > Chordata > Actinopteri > Perciformes > Serranidae > Epinephelus > Epinephelus fuscoguttatus. The sequence goes on along the minus strand of NC_064755.1, from coordinate 36,120,306 downwards.
AAATTGAATGAATATGATGTGTTTGCTGTTGCTATCATACTGACCTTTATTTCACTAGATGTTAGAAGTTGCTTCCCCAATTATTGCTTATGATTGGGTGGGCTGGAGGCTATGTACTTTTTTCAGCCTCTGAGGGGGGTGTGACAGAAAAAGTGACTGAATGAAAGGAATGTAAGGAATGTATCAGGTGCTAATGTACGAAGGAGGATTAGGGCCATGTTAAAGAAAAAAAAATTAGAAAAAAATATAAAAAAAATATACAAGAATAAAGTCATAGATCTACGAGAACAAAGTCGAATATATACAAGAATTAAGTCGTAGATCTATGAGAATAAAGTCGAAAATATACAAAAAAGTAAAAAATATATCAGAATAAAGTCGTAAACCTACAAGAATAAAGTAAAAAATATATGAGAATAAAGTCGTAGATCTACAAGAATTAAGTCGTAGATCTATGAGAATAAAGTCGTAAATCTACAAGAATAAAGTAAAAAATATATGAGAATAAAGTCGTAGATCTACAAGAATTAAGTCGTAGATCTATGAGAATAAAGTCGTAAATCTATGAGAATAAAGTCAAAAATACACAAGAAAAAATTCATAAATCTACAAGAATAAAGTCAAAATATTATGAGATTAAAGTCGTAATTTTAGGAGAGAAAAAAAAGTCACAGATTAAGATGGGAAAGTCGGGTAAAATGGTATAAAAGCAACAAAATGTGTACAAACAGTCTTGGGGGTGACAGTAATACAAGTTTTAGTGGTACCGAAATAATACAATGCATTGCCAACAAGTCTTCGGGTGATATAATTACATTTACAATTTCACATAACACATTACCACCAAAAATAAACTGTTCATGGTTTCCATTTTTCATTCATCCACAGTGATCCAATTTACAATCTCAATATATTCTCGTAGATCTACGTCTTTTTCTTGAAGATTTTTTTTTCTGTGACGTGGCCCTAATCCTTCTTGGTACTAATAAACACTCATGATGATGATCTGTGTCTGCTTATTTTAGATTTTTAGTCCACAGAACTCCTACACATTCAATCTATAAACATGACTGTCATTAGGGCTGGGTATTGAAAACCAGTATCCTTCATGGGATACTGATACCAACAGAGTGCTTCATTTGATACATATGATTTTCTACATCATCTGATACCAATCATGTAAATGGAAGCATTCACTTGCGTAAAATGCCACCAGATGCCACAGGCTGTTGTGGGTCAATCACATCACATTAAACCGAAGAACACTTGTGATGATTAACTGCAAGCAAAATATTTTTCAAAATCCTTTTTTCTAGATCTGAGTGCAAGGAGGACAAGTCGACAAGTTTCAATACTACTTGGCACTGGGTTATTTTGGTTGATACTTTAAAAGGTATCAAGTACCACAACCCTGCCCTAATAATACATTTTTTAACTCCGATAAACTTGTGCTCTTTTTGTTTGATGCAGAGTTTCCCTACGCCTAATAAGGTTAAAGAAATGGAGCGAGAGTTGACCCATAGATCATCTGATATTGATGTTTTTAGACTTCTGTGTGTCTCTCTTGGTGAAATTCACTTTCGCTCTCTGAGGTGCTCTGATGGGAACTCCAACAGCTGCTGGTTTCCACAGTTCACTTAGTGGGGCCTTAAGGGAAAGTCAGGAACTGAGAGCGGGAGGCAAAGCAAGAGTGTGATGGGAATACATGTTCCAGACACCCACACATTTATTGATCTCTGCCGACCTTGGCTCCATTCACATGATGGGCTTCAAGGACAAACCACTATCCAAGGTCTATCTTCTTCCACTTTCACACTACATTTCCTGCAAGTTGGATACTTTCTATGGTATAATTGATTTAAACCTTATCAATGAGGTCCTAATGGGAAAACTCTACATTGTTTACTATTGGAGCAAGATAGCAAGGGCACTTTTTAGTGAGCATTGCTGAAGTGGTAACTCTAGAGGCAAAAAGCACAGGGTACATCCTAATCCACTTATCAAGGACAATCACAGCGGGGAAATGCAGCAATCAATAAGCAGAGTAACTTAAAGAGCTTCCATGAGTCAACAGTGTGTAATCTTGATGGATCTATACATATATACTGCCAGTCAATACACACAGACTTTCAGAGTGCTCTGAAACTCCACAGGGACTGAAATGCCACATTTGGCTTATGTAGCAAAGCCACAGGCATCTAAACAGAACATAAAAAAGGCTGATAAAACTAGGGGTTTCCAATATAGATAGAACAAGCTAAATTTTGCCAAGCAATATTGCCATTTTTTACAGGTATGTGTGTTCAGATGAAATAATCATGTGTGTGATGACATAAACATGCTTCAGAAGTGGCAGTTTGAAGACTCTGGGTTCACCATTTGCTATTCTCTTTGTCAGAGAATGTAACTCTGACAGTGTCAGGGTAGAGGTGCCTTCATATCTTTTTAAAGGTGCAGTGTGTGGGATTTAGTGGCATCTAGTAGCAAAGATTGCAGATTGCAACCAGCTGAAACCAAGCGTGAACTCCCACATTCCTACAGTGTTTAGGATTCAGGAGGATATCACCGGGAGCCGGAATATCCACAGAGGTCTCTTCTTCTCCAAAACACACAGACATGGTGATTTAAATCAGTAAAAACACTGAATGAAGCAGTTTCAAACTAAAAATCAACATTTTCATGACACTGTTCAGTTTGTTATGATGGAGGTTTGGCTGACGACACAACATGTAAATTGCCTTGTCTGGAGCCAGTGTTAAATTTGTCCACAAAAGGCTACTGTCGAAAAATGGTGCTGCAACATGGCAGACTCCATTGACTAGGACCCGCTCCCTAAAACACTCTAAACAACTCTTATTTTCAGGCGTTATTACATTAAAGAAAACATACTTAGCAGGGTTTCCCACATGCTCATTCATGGCAGCCTGCCACAATCAAAACACCTGCCACCACAAATAAATTTTCTATTTTTGGAGCTGGACCATTCATTAGGAGCGCCGCTGAAATATATACATACTGTTCGATTATTTATGGCACCACACTGTCTGAGCGCAGAGTGTACTCTTGGAACAGATGGAGCAGCGCATTGACAGTGAAACTCAACTGTTCGTTCTACTGGCTCTAAACTGGGTCTAACTCACCTCTGCAGCAGCTGCTCCTCTCCATTAATCTGATCTGATCAGCTCTGAGCGGACTGACTATCCACCGAGTCTATCCACCCCGTGACTCACAAAGTGCTGCTGAGCAAAAAAAGGACTCATGGAGAGCTCCGCCTGCACTGCGTTGAGCGAAACGCTGCTTAGTATATTAGGCCTATATTTCATTTCTGTCCATATATCCCCCTAAATCCTACACACTGAACTTTTAATGAAGCTATTCTTTTTCAATTTGTGACAAAATATACATATGTAGAAATTAATTTACCTCATAAGCTTGTTGTGGAAATATGAGAGAATTTGGAGGTTGGCATTTTTGGAGCCAGCATCTAGAGGCCACCACAAGAACTACATTTTATCTAACCTGTGTTCTTCTTGTACTAAATCATACTTCATCATACTTAACTTCTTCTGAACTTTCTTACATTGACCAATAGCAATACTGCTTTTTGATATCGATGGTCTGCAAATAAATTAGTACTGCTCTACAATTTGAACAATTAAACATGGCAATTAAAACCCACATTTTTAATGGGGAAAAAAAAAATAGTTCTTAATCACCTGAATAACTATTTCAGGTGTAGATTATCTAGCACTTACAGTGACAGCTCTATCAACCCCAGTGGGAACTAACCTAACCTACAGCAGCTCTGAAAATATGGAGAGAACCCTAGTTATGTTCGTGTTATATTCCTGTTCCTGTTTGATATGACCATTTGTGCCACAGCTACAGTAGCCAGCCTCTCAGTTGCCTGTGGAAACAAAAATATCTTTTGACTAAAAGCTTCATAATAAAAGACGACAGCTATTCTAGACTAATAACTTGCAATAATCTGTTTCTCTTGTACTGTTACTTCTTCTGTTCAAAAACACCATGTGTTTAAATACTCACTAAATCGAGAAAACTGTTCACAAAAAAGGGCTGAGGTTACAACAAAGTGTTCACACTGCATTTGTTTTAACAATCGTAATCAAGGGATCGGCTCAAAATGAGGGGAGTTGATGGGCCTTGACATGAGCGTTCATTTGTTGTGTGTTTAGCTGTTTCTCACTGCATCTGTTCATACAAAGAAAGCTGCTGGAGAAGAAGGAATGAGGAGACTGAGCAGCAGGATGGAATGAAAATCAGCTGGATGGTGTTTTAGCTCTGCTGATTTGGAATTCTGCAGTTGCAGTTTTGGTGCAAAAATAAAGATATTAAAATCTTTGCAAAATTGCAGGAAAATATGGTGAAAGGAATGAATTTGACTAGGTTGTCGCCAAAAAAGGCAACAACTGTCCCTGTTACATTTCGACACAGACTGATAAAAGAGTTGAGATCTTGTGGTACTTTCCAAGCAGTGACGACAATAACCAGAAGCAGGCGGAGACATTTCAACTCCTCCTTGCACATCCTTTGTTGGTGGAGTCTTACTTCCTATAAAATCTTTACTAAAGAGTGTTAATAAATCCTGTTGCACTACAGCACACATATCAGCCTTACCAACTGTAAAACAGCTCTGACTTCACCACTGCTGCTATCATATATTCATGGATAATTATTACCCCAGACACCCACATCCCCAAACTCACTAATTAAGTTCCCCAGAGGAAATCAAGACGAGATGTGGATGCCGCATTCTTGCGTCCTCTTGAGCGCATTCAAGTTAATGACCTTCCCTATCAGTGAATCAGCATTTGGGAGATAATTATGTCAAAAACAACCCACTCAAATCATCTCCCCCTAAAGATCCCACTGATCCTCCATGAGACTGCATGGCGCAGGGGTCTATCAGTGGGAGTCTGTGAACACAGAGCAGTGTGTGTCGGCTGGCCTGGACTCAGCCACAGAGCTGGCAAGACCAATTATGCTCAAGCCATTTCAAAGTCCATCTAAAGACAAATGTGGGATTTTGCTGTGGCGATAATTAGGCCTGGGAATCATGGGAGACCTCACAGTGCACATGACAAGGCCACAATAGTTGGATCACAGTGCCCTGATACCCTAAACGTTTGCATATTGAACCAGTGGACTACTATATCGTTTCAATATTTGGTTTAAATTTTTTGTGACAAACATATTAAAATGGAAGCATCATGTTAAAAGCTAAATCCCAATTGCTAATGAGTTCAGCACTTCTGAACCTCACTGAAAGTAACATGGACACGTGGATACAGATACACAGAAACAGATATATACTGCAATACTGCAGATGCTCAACATCCTCTGAACCAAAAAGACAGAAAAATCTGACTGACATCTACCACTGAAACTGTCGTCTTGTAGCAACATGAGCACGGTATGTTTGCAAGACACAGCAACACACAAAACAAATCAAAAGTGTCGGGGGGGGGGAGGGGGGAAAAAAGGAATAGATAATATGTATTGTCAACGTGAAATAGAACAACAGTGACAACCGTGTTGGCATTAAATGTAGTGGGACTTACTGAGACAACACATCAGACAACATAGCAGTCTCAGTCATCAAAGTGGAGCTGGTAATAACTACCAAAACAGAACAAAAAAACAGAACATGGCCAGAAATAGCTGCTGAGCTTTTGTAGGTGACGTGAAGCTACAATTTTGAAATACCTTGGTCATGAAGTCAGGAAGGATGAAATCATTTCCCAGCGAGAGAAAGCTGAGTGTATACTCAAAAGAGTCATTCCATATCAACTGAATCATTTCAGGTTGAATTAAACTCCGACACAGTGAGCTAAATAAAACTAAAAATACAACATTACATGCTTTCAACATGCAGTATTACACTCAAATGAAATATCTTAACATGGTAGCACTGGGACTGTTGGGGGGGGGGGGTAAGACATGCCTAGACATGTTTTGACCTCTCCCTTCTCCTGGTCATGAACTACAACAACACAAGGATAAAGTTGTTGAGCAGTTTGATAAATATGACTGCTTTATAGTTGTTCCTCTGTGCCCAGGCGTGAGAATACTGGTTACATAAAGGAAGATTTATTGAGGAGCAGGCACAAAGGCAAAGACCTGACAAACATCAGCCTGGGCAGCAAGGGCAGGAACTAAAACACACAATATGGCCATCCAGTCTCCCTGTGCAAGGATGACTAACTCTGTGTAGAACAGACTAAGTCTTCTTCAAATATTATGTAAAGTCAAAGCTATCAGAATGAATGCGACATCAAAACCAGCCTGTCTGTGACCAGCAAAGTTGGAGTTTTTAGTCTAGTTTTTGCCTTGTTGCTGAGATGTTGCACAGGGTTGTATAGCTGCACTGCAGTTTAGTTGTACAACCCAATATTACTCATGTCTCAATGGCCTTCACAGGCCCACAACAGCTACAGTTTCCAACCCAGCCTAAGCTCTTTAAGTAGAAGAAAGGAGAAAACTCCCTTAGCACATAAAATGGTATAAAACAGCCTTGTCTTTTTTTGATGTGCAATAGCTTAGAGAGAAATTAGAATAGATCTCCCTGCAAATCCCAAACTGACACAACTACTGTCATGAACGCACAAAAAAATGTATTACAGTATGAAGCAAAGCAGCAGTTTTAATGTGATTACTTTTGCAGCCCTACTGCAGATAATAACAGGAAACAGAAATTGTGACTCGGCTTACCTGCCAGGCTATGCAGCTCCCTGCTGTCTTGAGTCTTAAAGGTCTGAAAGCACTAGAAGTCGCTGATTCAGACAAAGCCACAGGGCATTTTCAGGCTGCAGCCAATTTTCCTGTAGACAAGGGAGGCGAGAGGGCAGATGTCAGCTTAATGTCACCATCAAGTGCTGCTGGTGAGCTCCTACTCCTGAGAAGTCACAGATACAGGCTAATTAAAAATAATGAGTTTTTGTTTAGAAATGACAAACTGATGAATCAAGAGAAGCAGAGAGCAAGTTATAATTCACACTAAATATTCAGGGGCAAGTCTATTTCTTAATAGCAAAAAAATACAAATTGTGTATACTGCACATAAATGAGCAGCAGAGAGAGTTGTGATATTTGTATGAGAACTGGCACAAGATTGGCAAATTCCATGCCTGGAGGTCGCTTCCACAAGAGAAAGGGACTTGAGTAAGAGATGGCAGGGTTAACTAGGCCCCGGAGAGTGAGCTGCTCAGTCATCTTAATTAAAAAGGAAACTAACCTGTGCAGCTTTGTGGCCTGTTAGCACCTGTCTGCTTCATACTGAGGTCTATCAAGCCGGTAGAACTCATTATGATACACAGATAGCCTGCTTTGTCACTAATAGCAACAGCATCAGCACAAAATCTGACTGTGACTGGGGCAAAAATTAGGAAATAAAAAGAGATCTCCATCTATTAAACAGAAATAAGTACAACATAAAATTAAAAACAGGATTTTGTCATGGGCAATGCCTCCCTACAAGGCACCAAGCTGAATTAGCCTGAAAACACAGCTCTACTTGATGTGGCATAATCTTCATAAACATTCATATCACCCAGCCAAAAAGCCACCATGCATTAATAATGCCAACTGAACCATTTCAAACTCAGTCTCCACAACACTTTCACATCACGGCCCGTGTCTCATTAAAAGCCATGAGTCAACAGAAATTAGATGTGAACCACTCCCCTGCCCTAAATTCATCCCTGCAGGCATGGCATTCTGGTTTCACCCTCTTTATACTGTAGTCTGCTCAGGCAAGAAACCAAGCTATATAAGGGATTGTTAGTGTTGAGCACAGCTAGTGGCTCTAAACTATTAGGGCCGAGGGTTTAGAGGTGGGGAGTCTGTTTACACGGAAAGCCTTTTTATTTTTTGTTTTAAGAGGGTCCACTTGCTAAACATGACTCGGGCTTTAATGTCTAATCCAACACTAATATTGGCTGCCAGTGGGCAGAGGATGGGGGGAAGGTGAACAGAATGTTTGTGTGAACACATGCAGGTGGGAGTGTTGTGCACATGGCCATGTTTGGGTGAGTACACATTGATTTTGTGAGTGTGTATGCTTCACCAAAAAGCAGTATCTCAATCATATTTTAGTTTAATCTTGTACTGATATGAAAGGTTTGTTACGACAGTTAGTAAAGGGAAAGCATACCCAGAGAAAGTGACAAAGATAATACAGGAGAAAACAGGAATTTCAAAATAAACAGACCTCAACTAAAACAGAGAGAGATATAAAGTCTAATAATTATGCGCAGAGTCAGGCCAGTTCTCCCCTGAGCTTACTTTTGCTCCTGGTTTTAGCCCTGACCACTTCCTTCCCCTGGCTCTAATTGACAGCGCACTACAGTATTTCTGTGTCGGCAGATAGCTAAACAGCTCCATATGTCCCTTTATGGCAGTTAAGCAATGGTAATCAGGGCTGATACCGAGCTGAGCACACCAAGCTGTTGCTACTGTGCTGCAAACTGTTTTATTGCATCCCAACAGCACTGCTGCAGTTTGCACCCACACATTGAGCTGTGCCTGTATTATAATGCCTCCACAGGCGTTCTTGATTTACAAGCTGCTGCTATGAATCCAGGATGGACAACTTTTATGCATTAAGTTTGGGGAATGATCACTCCGAAACCAAAACCAAGAGTCTGAGTGGTGCTGCCAGGATACTGCAGTCTGGAGTGCATGATCTGAGAGGTTAAGACATGAGTCTTAGGCAAATGCTCATGCACTGGGCTTTTGATCTTCAACTCAAGCCACAACTATAGACATCCCTATGGGGAAAAAACATGCCAAGCTCAACAGAACCTGAATCAAAGACTTTGCATGATACTAGCCCTTAAACCACATATGACATTATTGTACTTGGCTGGCTTGTGGAGCAAGAGAAAGTTTCATAGACACTGACACGTTCGCTATTACAATTCTGTTCATGCAAGACAGGCCATGGCAAAGAAATATGGTTTTAAAAAAGAAATGTAGGAGATATCTGCCAGGAAGATGCTGCTGGGCATTGTTAAATTGAGAGGCAATAGCCTCTGATCCTCTTTTGTTTTCTTTTGTGGCAAACAACACAATATTTTAGGCAAATAAGTATCTTTTCAGACGTCATACTACACTGACAGACAGCAACAGTCCTCCTTAACATTCACAAATTATTCTGGCATCTGCACGAAATACACAGATGTTTCCTCCTCTTAGCCTCTGAGCCTAGATTGGTTGTGTGTGCAGACTAAGTGGGCTGGGAGGCCACAGGACGGGCTGCCGACTGTTTGCAATGGTCCATGGAGCATATCTTCAGGCCAAGACCCTGTTCCCAAGACTGCAACCAACAAGACTTCATCATGACCTTTACAACTGCCTGAAAGTCTTTCTCTAAGATGAGATGTTCTTAACTCAAATCTAATGTCTACATAGCTCTAAAATGCATTTAATAATACTCTGGTAAAGAGATAAACAGCTGCAGGGTGTATGAATCAAAAACTGCACCAACATCTGAAAAATATAGTTATAAAAAGCCCATCAACAAAAGACTCCTCATACAAGTCTACTCAAACCTAACCCCCCATAAGCCTGCCACTCTGTCTCCATGGTAAAAGGATTATGTCATGACTCAAGCATCTTGAGGAAAATGCAGCCAGGGTAGGCTGTGACAAGTGACTGAGAGGATATAATATTTGTGAGAGAATAAGAATGCAAGCCAAAAGACTTGACAAATGACTGGGATGGAGAGTTACCCTGTAGTACATTTGCCATGATGTCATGATTGTGCATCTTGGAGCCAGGGCAGAAAAAGCATGTGTACTGATCCCAGAGCAGTGGGCTTGCATCACATTTAGATGGCATCAGACTCTATATTTAAAAATGATTGTGCAGGAGGACAGGAATGACTCTGACATCTCCTGGATACAAGTTACTTAACAAGACCCTATTTTATCACACTCTTTACAAGGTATGCTCCTTTTCCTGCTTTTTCTTTCAATAGTACTTGTGTTTATTTTTACCCTCCATGTTTCTCCACCAAACTCCCCAAGTTTCTCTTCCTCTCTCTCCACAGCATAGGCCCACTACCTCCCAGGGCAGGCAGCTGGCCCCACATCAGACACAGCTGAGGACAAAAGGGAAACTCCAGATTGTCGTGGTGAGGGCAGCCACCCGTGGCAGTGCTCAGTGGGATTCCGGTTGTTTATGGTTGGCACTAATTACAGATCGGCCGACTCACCGAGCTCTAGAAACTCCAGTTGGTACAAAGAAGACACAGAACTGGTTGAGACAGAAACACTCAGGCTGACCATTAAAACTGTATTCACTTGCAGGGAGCCAGATAAAACATGGAGTGATGTAAGCTCAATGGGGGGGGGGGGCTTAGAGACATCACTCAGGATCAAGCTTGCAGTCCCTGGGGAAGCCTATTAACTTGTGTAGGGGCACAGTGTTGCAGTTTTATTGCTACCCTGAGGGGTGATGTCGTCAGCATTTCGAGTATATATGTATAGAATTGAATTCCCAGTATAAGCTGTTGTAAAGCTAATCGTACAGATAATCTCCCTCTTCAAAGCTCCCTGTCGCATTTTACAATCACTGTAAATCACTGGTGGCAGCTTCTTTTCAGCAGATTGTTGCATTGTGCTTTATAACTGATCTTTTGCAAGGAATCCCTTTGCAGTATGTCTTGATGGAATAGAAGGTCCATAAAAGACCCATGTCAGTGATTTCTTATCAGTTCAATCAATCAATCAAATCGATTCAAAAGCTCAGAGAAGGGACTAGCCGTAGAGCTCCGGGCTCAGGCCCACCTCCCCCTTTTGAAACTTCCCGGACTTGGAGAAGGGAGTCTCAAATTGTGAACGCCTGCCAGAGACGATCATCAGGATACTGTAGCATGCATTCATTGGTTTAGGTCAGTCACACTCTGCCCACCAATAACACCAAGGTAAACAATACAACATATTGATAAAACATCATGCAGCAAATAACTCATGCTAACCTTATATGGTTTATCCTAACGTAAGCTAGCTATGCTAATGTCTTTAGCAAACTTATATTAATGTTAGCTAAAATGTCATTTGTTTGCGAACAACATTAGCAAAGCTAGCTAACATTGGCAAACTCATAAGGTTATACGTTATTTGCTGCTGTAACTTTATAAGTTACATCCTCCATCCATTTTCATCCGCTTATCCGGGGTCGGGTCGTGTTGGCAGCAGGCCCAGCAAAGCATCCCAGACGTCCCTCTCCCCAGCAACACTTTCAAGCTCCTCCTGGGGGACCCCAAGGCGTTCCCAGGCAAGATGAGATACGTAATCCCTCCAGCGTGTCCTGGGTTTGCCCCGGGGCCTCCTATCAGTGAGACGTGTCATTTATTAATGATAAGGGAGTGCAGGAAACGTGATTTTCCACCATGGGTACTGGCAATAGCGATGGGACCTAGTGCCACACATTATTGAAAGCTCCAGCCATGTTGGAACTACCCTTAGTAGCCAACAATACTTCACCTGACATCACCAATGACAGAGTGATTCTGCTAATAAAGGATTACCCTCCATTTTAGGAGATATCAGACTTTACAAAGATCTGGGTTAAGAAGTTTGTATCTGGTTAATAAATAAAAACATTCACTAAACACCTAATTTTTACAACAATAAACTCTGGTATGATGGTGTACAAGTAGCTCCCTTGGAAAAGGTGCATTTGATAGCCAGCCTGAGACTTATGTTACATGTCATTCCCTACGCCCTGGGCTACTGGTTTTATGCCCCCACATTTTTACAACATCTATACAACATCTTGACAACTGTGGGTGTATAATTTCTATTCCCCACAAAGCTCTGACTGACAAGTTAATAGACAATCACATGCAGGAGGTGGGCATGTTATGTGAATTGTTGATAACACAAACATGAGCCTATGGTGATACACGGCACTTGTAATCACAATAAAAAGCTAAAACCTGTGACGACTTGTGGCTCATTGCAGAGGGCTGCTCATTTGAGCTGAATAAAAGAATTGCATCAGGTGTTAACCTACGAAATTCAGCGAAACAAACAGAGGGTTGAGTAAAATCCAGCATGCAGTCTCTTTCCCTTTGAAATGTGCACTGCATAGGAATGTTGAATCCAAACAGAGCAGCCCACTGCTTTGCAATTTAACACTAAAGTATGCTTCACTTTCCTCTCTGTGTTGTGCTGGTTGAACAGCTTGTATTATAAAATGGCAACTACCTGCCACTTTTATTTTGTTGAAATGCCAATCACTAGATTAAGTAACTACTGGTTATGTTCTTGACAAGGGAGGTGATGCAGTTGATTAAAATAAGACTAGAATTACTGCCTCACAGTTATATGCCTCCGCAAATCAGTCAAGTTGCCTTAACAGTTTACATCTATGTCCGTCCAGACTCATATATAGCCATGACAGTTGATAATGCTTCAAATGTGTTTGCTCCTGCAAAGAAGCCACGTTTTTATGAACACATGGATGCTTCACACACATCTTCAACCCGCCAGGACAAGATCTATTTAACCCTCACCCTAAGAACGGCACCCAAGATTAGTGTCAACAATTCAATGACCAAATGTCTTCCTTTCTGTTCTTGAGTTACAGCCACAATAATGTTTTTGCAGAACATTACGATGTCACAGTGGAGTTGCCCTTTGACCTTTCTGGTTTTAAAATAACAAGGCTTCATCATTTTATTGTATTAGACATTTGTGTGAAATTTTGTCATAATTAGTGTTTAAATTCTTGAGTCCAACTGGACATTTGTGCCAAATTTGAAGACATTCCCTCAAGGTGCTCTTGAGATGAGCATTCATGAGAACAGCGACCTTTGACCACCAAAATTCAATCAGGTCATCCTTAAGTCTTAGGGGGCATTTGTGCCAAATACAAAGAAATTCCCTCAAGGCCTTTTAAAGATATCGCGTTCACAAGAATGGGACGAATGCAGGGTCAGTGACCTTGACCTTTGACGACCAAAATCTAATCAATTCATCTTAGAGTCCAAGTGGATGTTTGTGCCAAATTCAAAGAAATTCCCCCAAAGCCTTCTAAAAATATCTTGTTCACAAGAATGGGCAGGCATGGTCAACCTTGACCTCTGACACTTTCAAAATCATATCAGTTCATTGTTGAGTCTAAGTGGACATTTGTGCCAAATTTGAATAAATTCTCTCAAGGCATTCTTAAGATACTGTCTCTACAAGAATGGGACGGACAGACAGACAGATGAATAGACAGACGGACAACTGGAAAGCATATGCTGCTGGCCACGGCTGTTGCTGGAGCAGAGGCATTAAAGAAAGGTCATAAATATTTAGACATTTATGGGAATTCTATGCATACAATACAAATATTCACAAAATGTTTACTATGAAACAAATTAGGTTTTGTGCCACACAACAAACATATAACACAAGTGCTGACCTCATTTTATGTTTGATATGTTTGCTCTATTTGTTATTAAGCTTTATGGCTGTTGCTGTGGTATTAAATGACTGTGACAAACCTGTTTAATTAAAGCTTTTTATGAAGAGAGTCAGCCTGATTAATATGCATGTCCTCTTTTCTGTCATGCTTCCACACCGAGCCTAATTCTTGCTTATACAGTAAAAGTAAATTAACATGTCTTGCTTAACTGGCTGAGATGTAATGGGGGACTCATGAGCGCGTGTGCAAAAGAGATAGCTTTTAATTAAAAGGAGAGCGCTGGTGGATGTAGGGTGAGTGTGGGTTATATAATATATATTTAGTGTGTGTGTGTGTGTGTGTGTGTGTGTGTGTATGCCTGCGTGCAAACAAGAAAGAAAGAGAGATGAATAATTAGCAAATTTCAACCTTAAAGGAGCAGTGTGTAAGATGCAGGGGGATTTTGTGGTATCTAGTGGTGAGAATTACAGACTGCAACCAGCTGAAACTGCTCTCGGTAACAATTCCTTCAGTGGTCATTGTTCAGGAGGTTTTTACTGGGAACCAAATTATCCTTAGAGGTCACTTCCTCTTAAAAACAAACAGACCAGGTGATTTAAATGGGTAAAAACACTGAATAAAGCATGTTTTTCCAACACTGCTCATCGCAGAGGGGCTTCTAAAGGCCCTGACAGACCAAGCTGGCCGTCGGTTAGCATCTGTCGCCCTAGTTTTTGCGGTGTGTCCCGCACCGTCGGCACTTCGCCGTCGGCAGCTTTTCAGCCGATTGAGCTGCCCAAGACCCGCTGCTTCTTCCCACTTTAACCTGAATAACAAACCTCCGCTAACTGGGAGTGGCGAGCGGAGCTTTAACCGCAGCATGACTGGAGGGAAGCACAGCCAGTTAGCCTCTGCTAGTCTCTGAGCTAGCCCCGGCTCTCTGTTTAGATCCAACCAGAGCACTGAGCCCTGGTTTGTTATTCAGGTTAAAGTGAGAAGAAGCAGCGGGTTTATCAGGCAGCTGAGTGGAGTGCAAGTGGAGCCTGCGGAGGAAACACCGGGACCGTCTGGATGTAATAGTCCATGGAGGTGCTGTGGTCCTCGGCTGCACAGACAGGAAACCCCTCAGCTGACAGGATGTACCACTCTCTCACTCCGCTCTCTCTCACGCAGGTGAATGTATGTGCTACTTGGCCATCAGATGTAGTCCGTGTAGTATGTTCAAATGCAACTGACACAGGGCGACGTGGGGCATCGTGAGGCGACGTAGACAGTTGGCTTTCATCGCCGCTAGTTCTTTGATGTCGGTTTGGTGTGTCCGCACCTTAACTATGGTGGCCAATGCGAAAACGCAAATAGCCCTGTCTAGAGCCAGTGTCTGGTTTGTCTGTTCTAGGCTACTGTAGAAACATGGCAGGGCAAAACTGAGACCTGCGCAGACCAGGACCCACTCCCTATGTAGATATCAACAGCTCATTCCGAGGTAGACAATACACAACACTTCTTATTCTCTTGTATGATTTAATTCAAAAGAGCAATGTCCTTGTATAGGAAGGGCATACATTTACATAAGTATTAAATATTTAGTTATATTTGTGGATACTAAGTTACCAAAGTTTTGAAGAAAAAAAATAAACTGTCCAATGACAATGATGTCAAAACATCTTTAACTTAAATATTATACATCACATGATTTCTGAGCTGGTTTACAACACCATTTAAATTAGGTTATTGGCCGATGTGTCTGTTGCACTCCTGACAAAATTACAAAGTGCATACAATACATCCGTTATCTTTCCTAAAAGGCAGTTCACAAAGTACCGAGTAACAGCAACCTCTTTAACTGCTTTCGAACATCTTGGATCACTGTTTTTTTACACTTCACAACAACTGAACCCCTTTCACATTCTCAACGGCACATTAACCAGAAATGATAACACAAGCGGGGATGTTTCACAGTGTAAGAAATGCTATCATCTCTCCCATTTCAGGCCTCTCTTGAGTGCTCTTTCCACCCCAAAAGACCACCTTGCGTTTCCTGATGCTAAAAGAAACAAACACAGAAATGGTTTTCTCTGATCTCTGCCGAGTCCCCATCACGTGTCGGTGCAGGTGTTGTGCTCCAGCACTCACCCAGGGGGAAGATATGCTGGCACAAGGGAGAAATATGCAAGCCAGAATAAATACACGTGTGTATATATTCTCCATTTACATATTTTCTTCTTCAGCAAAGAAAACAAACACACTTTTCGACTGAAACTCCTCCTCCACGTGCATTAATGGTGCCAGAGAAACGCCAAGGGAGAAGCCAGTCCTTATGTTTGAACATTACATTTTCACTTTGAACTTGCAATGTTCTGTCCCCCTACTGAGTCCAGACATGTAAAATTAACTGAATACTTGAGCTTGTTGTGCTGTGGTCTTGTTTGCGAGCCTCATGCTTATTGGCTAGTTTATGCACAGCCACTGTTCCTGTCACTCAACAGTCCTCTGGATCATAGCGCTTCCAATTCCTCCTCCTTCTCTTCCTCCTTCCATGGCCCAGATCTACTGGCTGAATGCCAATATCTGGGCAGGACACCCACCTGCTATCACAATGACACACTCACGCACACCAAAGTTTCAACAGCAAGCAGTCAGTTCAAACACCAAATCCACAAGCCACGAACTCCTAAAATTCGTTTCTTCTTTTCTCAAAGTGTTTCGCACCATTCTCAGACGGGCACGTCACACTCGTCTCATCCCCTACGAACCACCAGCCAGGAGCCCCCGTCAGCCTGCCAGCCTGATATAGCTGTGGTATGGGCCCGGTGTGGGCCAGGGTCTAAAGGAATGAGAGTGTTTGTTTTCTTGCCATTTCGCTCTTCGTGTGATCCAGATCGTGTCACGCACCGAACAACAAGTGCTTACACAACCGGGGGGAGTTGCTGTCACAGAGATTCGGCATGCACTAATATTGCTAATGAGATCACAGCATGGACGGGCTGTGTATATGTGTGTATGTGAGACAGCGACAGCAGTTAAGCAGGTAATTTGAGACATGCCTTCTCTCAGCTGGGCGACATGAAAATGGGGTGAGTCTGCAAATTTAATTTGAGCAGCACCAACAGGATTCTTTGCGGAAAAGAGTCCTGCTGTGTCAGGCAAGGTCAGGCAGCGGATGTTTGTTTACAAGTGATGTGGTGGCGAATGCTGGGATGCATTTTTTCACCGTGAATGTTGCATAATGTCTCAACAACCTTGGAATGCTCGTTGACAAATATCATCAGGTATGACTGCTCTCCTCTTTGCCAGTAAATTTACTTTGCTCTAAGTTTATATTAAATCCAGAAATAACTTTCTCTCATTGTAATTACAGAATCAAGAAGCACCATCAAGGAAAAAATTATTTTTTGGTCAAAGCTGACCTGAACTATTAAGCTTGACACCAATTTGAAAATCAAAATCTCTCACATCTAGGGGTGAGCACTATTTCAATCTGCCTCCCACTGGAATTACACTCAATTACCATGTTATTAAGCTGACCTTGCTAATTAACAGAGAGGTGTTTCTATTAATTAGGCAGCTGTCACTGATATAAATGGGGTACCTAGCAACAAAAAACAATGCAATTAACCACTGCTAGGTCTACGCCTGACTCGGGATCATGTCCGTCAAATGGGATTTAGCTGTCTAATACAAACATACGACTATGTGTTCCTTTTGTTTACATATAGGGTTTGATAGTTTGAACAGAGTTCAGCAGGATGTGCAGGGTGACATGATAAGTTCACATGATATAGCAAACAAGCCAAGTTAGCCCACCAAGCTACTGTCTGCTAATTATGCTAACAACAGATCAGAAATGTGCAAAAGCTGGAGAGACTGTATCATATTAAGTCACTGTGACCTGTAAATTCTCCACTTCCAAGCAAAAGGCAACAGATAACGTTATCTCAGAGCCTGACTGGGCAACGCCTCTCTTCCACCAGGGAGCTGCCTCCCTCTCACTCAGGCCCTGTTTAGACGACAACGGTTTCTCTAAAAAAGGAAAAGTCTGTCCTTTGCGTTTTAAAAAACTTCTGCGTTTATATGACGATGTTATTGAAACGATGTACTAGAAACGCTGTAGTATGCACACCAGGCCAATGGGTGGCAGTGTAAATTTGCAAAGCAACACCACGGCATGACGCCATGTGCCTGCGCTGAAATGTCTTCCTCTACAACGCGGCGATTACAAACCAAAACAGAGAAAACACAATGGAGAAAGCATGCACAGATAACTTTGTCTGGATGGACGACGACGTGGAGTTGCTACAGTAACAGATCTACACTTCGCTTCAAATCAACAGGGTGAGCAGCACAAACAGAGCTCGGCGTTGTTGTTGTGACGGTCAGCATGCTTAGTGACTGGAAGCGTAATGCGCATGTGCGAAAAGTCTCCGTTTTCAGAGGAACTGCATATTGCAAGTTTACATGACAACGGAGACGCTGCCATTTCCAAAAAGTTGCACTCTGGAACCCGTTTTCGAATCGTTGCGTTTTCAGGCACTCAAAACGCCGTTGTCGTGTAAACGATCGGCCGAAACGCAACTAAAGTTTACTGTTTTCAGTTGAAATCGTTGTCGTATAAACGGGGCCTCAGTCTGGCCCTGGGTCTGGGTCACTGGAGAGCAGTGTGAAAACAAGGAGCGCTCACTCTGCAGCAAAATCTGGAAACCAAAACATCCGCAGAAGTACACTACACACTGTCTGACAACAACAACAACAAAAAGACTTCAACTTTCAGGGTGCAGCCCACCACCAAAAACCACATCCTCCAAAATTACCATACAGTTTATTCAACACCTCTCTAAAACAATTTCAACAAAAACTGAGCATTATAACATCATCATCCTCATATCTTCGTGAAGGCGGCAGTGATTGCAGGAGTGTTCTAATAGACTGTAGTGAGACGCAAACATACACAGATACCACATGGGGACTGCAAGAACTAGGACTGGTCAGCTTTGGAGGCCTGTATTTTCAGCCACATCCAGCAAAGCCATCGCCACTGCAAACTTCCTGCTCACCGGGATCATACCTCAAAGTGAATGCAAGAACACAAGCATTGCACGGCAATAGCCTCCGGCTCAATAAAGAGATGAGGCAAACCTTCCCATCATTATTCTTCATTACAAAGTTAAAAAAAAAAGGAATGTAAACTGTGAGGAATTTAATTAAAAGTATGATACGGTCTGATCATGTACAACACATCCATCTAGTGTTGAGGTGGTGCTATCAACAGGTAGAACATCTACATTTGACATCAGAATTTAATCCAGCTGTGCGCTGCAATTTAATGCAACACCACGTGATTTTAAATACATCATGAAACTGGTAAAACTTCTCACGATGAATACTGAGATACTGTCCATACTGCCTATCCTACTGTGGCTTTTGTTGACCTAATTACTGCACTGTACTATTTCTGATTATAATACATGTGCCAACATTAGTCTGCAGTATATATGACATAGGAATTGGGTTCGTATGTCATCACATTTTCCCTGATGTTCTATGCAGTGTGACATGGTAATGCAACTGTGATTAGATAGCAGCCGCACGACACTGGCAGTATATATTTCCATCCCCTACTTCAGTTCAAGACAGCCCTTAACACAATGTTCCCAATAGCTCAAATAAGCCAAAGCCGAGGCACAGAGGTATTAAAGTCATCCCTGTTCATCATTGAATTAGGACAAGATTAGAAACTGCCATAAAAAAAAGACAAGGGGTCTTACTGTAAGAACAAGAGATAAGAAGCAAAGCATTTCTAAATTTCACATTTGGATGGAAATAAGTGAGTCACGATGACCTAGTTTAGCATTCAGAACAGTGGAGGGAAAGGCTTTATACATTTGCAGTGTCAGGAGGAGCCATTGATATGTGTGGATTTGCAGAGAAGCGCCACACCCACCACCCCCATCCATCTCATCTCTAATTTATGACTTCTATACTCCACTGGGCTTTGTCAAGATGCAGATTGATATAGAATATTTAAGCCATACACCATATAGAATACATCAATGCAACTAAAGGAAAATCTACAAAAAGCTCCAAAAACAGTTTATAAAATTTAACCTTGTGCAGACAAAGCTGTGTACCTGATGACCGTTCTGACACTAACCAAACACACATGTAAACCCACACAACCCAGCTCCGAAAACCTACCATGCTTCATCCTGAAAAGCTTCAGATTAATGTAGGAGATAATATTGAGGCATTTAAGTGGCCCCCATCCAGCCCTGCAATCTCCAAGAGCAGGGACAGCTCAGGTTCGCCCCGGTAAACAAGTCCAACAGCAGCAAGGTATGTCTGAGAGATTTCAGCACAACACGTAGTGTGTTATTTTAAGATGCAGGCTGAGTCCAGGGGAGTTGGTGAGGTCAAAACTTGGCCAAAAGCAAGTACCCCTCTGTGCTCTCAACACATTTGAGTAAGCCAGAATTGTGTTGGCCTCACCACAGCCACAACCAATCACAGAGGCCTTGTCCTAACTCAAACAAATACTTGTGTAGATAGATCACCACAGATCCTGCAAGGGAGGATTATCCTTCCATATATGGAGTTCAATACAAGGCAGTCAAAACACAGATATCATGTAACACTGTTTTTTTATTTATTCATGCCACTTGAAGCTCGAATACGAAATTCAACACAAACAACTGAACCACAGTCATTTTAGTAATGTAATTAAGTGGACACAAGGTCTTAGAGAGGAAGGCATTTTCTCCCGGGACAGACTTTATCAGGAGTTTGTGTTTCCCTCTTTGGTGACATTTGTTTGGTGTAAAAGTCAGTGCCGGTCTTTGATAGCCAGACTATGAGTCAAGGTAAATCCCCAACAGCAGTAGCCACTGGGCCAGACTGGGGCCAACATTCTCCAAGATCAAAAGGCTAACTGTAGAAACATTGCTGAGGAAGGTGATATTTTTGACCTGTTTCACAGATACATGATGACAGTGTTGGAAATGTGAAATGTGCACGTGCAGGTGTGCACACATGGTGGGTGGGCTCGAATGCATGTGACTGCTGCATGTCACTTTTCCACAGTGTCGACAGAGAATTTTATTTGTATTTCATAGCTATTTGCTTTACCCCATATCCATACACACCCAGATTTAATCACCAGAAATGCAGAACTGTGGGACTGAGCCTGAAGGCATTTTGCCTCTAAATGAAATTGGATACCAGAATCATCCAGAGATTTTGATCTCCCACCACATATTGTCAGGTCTTTATTGGCCATCTCTCATTCCAGCCTCGGGCGGTAAGCTGTGTTAGTTCTCAGACTGAGGGACGTATTAAGAGCTAGGATTGCAAAACTCTGAGAAAGAATAATTTATTCAGGCACAGTTTCCACATTTCATGGTAATAAAGAAAGCGCAGATTAATCGCATGGGAATTCAGTGCTCTAGAGTAAAGAATTTATAGCAGAATTCCTTCAAAGACAATAATTAAACAGTGGAAAAATTAGGCCACATGGAGTAATTATTGCACAACACATTCCTTATTGTTGGTTCGGGACTTTAAAGGTCAAGTGTCCCCAGATCTATTAAAACAATAGGCTAGAGACCTCAATCTGATACAGCCACAATGCTCTGACACAAAGTCTGTATAAGTTTTAGTGCCAAGTTTGCACTATAGGTGGGAAATGTGATTTGCCTGATAGTCAGGCTTTGCGTCCATTTGTTAGTAGTCCATTAGTCATTTCCTGTGGGGGTCTGATTTGATTTTGCACTAAACAACTAATAATGAATTACGTGCTGACTGCTCTGACATTTCCAGTCTGCAGTGAAGCTGCTTTAGCCACTGGACAGTTAGCATGCATAAACCTTATCGGCTACTAACTTTTTACAGATAAACTAATTATTCAGTATACATGTTCTTAATGCAAGCTGAATTTACTGGATGATTATGAACAACTCTCTCTCATACTTAAATGAAAGCATAGGTCGATTTGCACTAACTTCCAAAACGACTTATATGACTGGGCCAAAAATGTCATAAATTACTGTTGTAACAGTTTTTAACACATCCTGAAACGGCTGCACTTCTGCTCCAAAACTACTTGGCCAGAATTAGGCAAAAACACAACAACACATGGTTAGGTTAAAGAAAAACATTAAGGTTTGGCATTTAATAAGTACTATGTCACATACAACACATCACATATGTCACTAGCGTAGCATGCTACACATACTAGCATACTAAATTGTTAGGAAAAGAAGTCAACCTTGGCTTTCACACACAAATGTTGGTCTCCTGGGTGAAAGTCCTGTGTTGTGCAGGACTTATACTTCTTGGCGAAACTACGCTGTGCCCTATGCCATAGCCTGACATGCACCTCCCAAGATATGTAACTACTAACACGTCACGGCAATGCAGACTTCGTGTCTATTTTTGTAAGCTGAAACCATTTCCATTTGTGGAAAGGAAGCTTTTATTTCACAGATAAGAAACAATAAATTGTGAAGACAAAAAAAGCCTCCATAAAATAGCATTTTAAGTCTTGTGTGTGTTTTATCCAGGCTTCATACGAGCAGAGGAAATCTCAGCTCGTCGCTAAGCTAATTTATACAATGTAAAATGCCGTAAGTTTGTGCTAAAAATATTAGCTTGTTGTATTCGTGAGGAAAATGTGTCCAGCAAAAGACAAATGCTTTGTCTGTGAATGCTGCAAGTTATAGTGAAGACGATTTGTGTAATGTGTTTGAAATTGTCTCTATTAAGTCATGTTGAATGCGTGTTTTCGGTGTGTTCTGAATCAACTAAACTTTAAAGCACTTCACAGAAACCCCACCGCCTACTAGTGTTTTGGAGTTGTTGCACGGACACACTACCACACAAGTATAAATGCTTACAATAGCATAGGCAACACTCTTTATTTAACCCATCCACCAGCCCTCCCACCCACCCTATAGGGGCGAACTTTGACACTTTTTATGCTACGTCATGTCACTTCTTTCTCTGCTCCTGTAATAATTACTACGACCCCTAAAGGGCACCCCCTTACAAGTAACATTAGTATGAGACATAATAAACTTCTTTCACGGTCGACCTACGTGGTCATTCTTTCTGTGAGAGTGGGCTGGTATCTGATACTTAAGAACAAGGTGTATACGGAAAGCCTTATCACTGTTAAAACACGGGCAACTCCTAAAGCAACAAGGCTATGGCCAACTTAAGTTCCCCTAACAATGGCTTTAATTGGCTCGAGTTCTTTTCCAGCCAAGGAAACCTTAAACAACTTTTCTTTCATACTTTATGCTCCTTGGCAAAAATGTACAACAAAACATGCTAATTCATTATGGCAGCCTTTTCTAAAAATGATCTAATACTCTTTAGTTTTCTGGTGAAAAGCCACTGGAATCTCTTGAAAACCGTTGAGGGCTTCCAGCCACAGCATCACTCATTATCCCCATTAGTTCTCTGTTAGTAAGTTGGAGCCTGAGAAATAACAGAACATATCATGCTTGGAATGCAACGCAGCTGGAACGGACCCTTGAAGGAATCTCCAAATGAAGCTTTTGGTTTCGGGGTCAGAGAGTCTACATGAGGACAGAGTGTATATACAGTGTGTGAAAATCTGTGTGCAAAGAACACAAATTTGTCAAGGCTCTAATCATTAATACTGTTACGGATAAAATGAATGAGCTGACTTTGCCTATGGCCAAGACTCCTTCAGAAATATTCAAACCGATCCCAAGTGGCGCTTGAACCATGTCTGAGGGAAGGTCTCTGAGCCAGGGTGAAATCCTAGGAGGGTTTTGAGACAGAAGTGCACCATCAGGTCATTCAACTTCAGAAAGGGCAGAGCATTCATTCCGCATGCTCCCACGTTTTCATCCATTAGATTTTCCACTGACGGCCAAAAGCAACAGCTAATGTTAACGTCTGACATGACCCACATCAATCAGCTATTAAATAGACTTTAACGAGACATCGTAGCGCTTTTTACAAGCAGGGAGACAGGTGAGAGGTCTGGAAGACGTCAACAACGATAAAGGCCTTACATCACCGCTGGCTCTGGTTCAGTCTTTGTTTTATTGACCCCACAGGACGATGATGATGGTAGGAGTAGTCTACCCCACACCCACTATTCAGTTCAAAAGGAGAATATTTGACACCATTAAATCACTGACTCCAACAGCTCCAGCCCATTAAGTCAGTTTAGGATATGCTGAATAGCTGAACTCTGCCTGCCCTGTGAGGAGGAGACACACTTTTAAATCACACGCTTTGGTAAGAGGACAAAGTTTGACAAGGGTTGAGCAGCCGCATACAGCTTTTAGCCAAAGTTAAGTCAGTAAGGTCATCATCTAGGCTAATAGTCCTCATATGTATGCATAGCACAACAGCTGTGGCACAAAGGCTTAGTGGAATAATGCATTTGGACTTGTTAATGAAAACTGCAGTGAGTATTTAGGTTTGGACAGCATAATATAAAGCATATAAAGCATTAATAACTTGTCTAGAGGCTACATATGAGCATCCTCACAACAGGTTGATGTACCTTTTGATTAATTCACCAGCCTTTATATGCAGCTTTACTACATTATTACCTCAACTCAGCTAATAACTCATTAGACAAGCTCATTTTCAAGGTCAACACCTGAGCTAATAGCTTATCAGCAAAGCCCAAGCCTTGAGTTTCCCAGATAATCACAACTGTTTACAGAGTCAACATTCCTTTGAATGGGAAACAAAACAATTTTAAACAGATTCAAGTGTCTCAGCTCTCTTGTAGCAGTGCATGTAAGACGTGGTAACACAGAAAACAAAGCCAATGCAGGCAAGATTACAGGAATTAATATGCGCATATCATCTTCTGACTGAAAACTCTTGACTTAATCAATAATTAATTTCTACTTTATTGGACCAAATACAAAGTGATCTCATAATACAACATAGCTTCTTGTAGTAAAATCACATTTAATGCAATACTGGACATCAAATGTTGCTGGTTATATGGCAGCATGCATATGATACTACAGTCACAAATCTCTGCCAAGCTGCATGTCTGACCACATGTATAATACATAACACATATGGTCACACAGACATACAAACAAGCATGACCACAGCACCCACAAGGTTGCTGGTGAGACATTTATGATTGTCCCTGTCTCATAGATCAAATGCCCTGACAGGAGGAGATGTCCTCTGGCTTGATATAAGATGACAGTGTCACTGTAATCTGCTCCTTTATCATCCACCATCTTGCAAAGAGCCACAGATCGAAGACTGATACAAAAATGACTCATAACTCTGATGACATTTGGTCGACCTGGCGTAGCACTGATGTCGTGTGGCATGCAACAAGTATGGCATCAAGAGAAGAACTGAAAAGCAGTCATTTTGCACTGCAATTAAAGTGTAAGCTTCTAATTCATAAACAGGCTTTTGGTAATCAAAACAAAACTTCAATCTACCCGAACTGAAACACGTTTCACCATTCATCTGGGTGACTTCTGGAGTCCAGAGGATTACTTTAATTTGTTCTGACGTCTTCCCACCTGGATGACTCAGATGACACTATACTGGCTTTTGGTGGGGTGCTATGTTATTGCCTGATAGCTGCAAAATGTTCTCGGCATAAGCCACGACCTGGAGCTGCCAACACGAATTATATCAAGACTACAGATTCAAAACAAAACATGACCGGGCTCCGGTGCTGCCTTGATTGCAGGCAGAGCTGTAGTTTTTAGACATGGCTTCCAGCCCAAACTGCACTTCATCAGGCTCCACTGACCTTCTAAAACCTGGAGTGTTTTGTTTAAGGGGCAACTACACGGCCAAATCTGTGATGCTGTGAAAGGGGAACAATGTTGTTTATCACAAAGAGTGTGACATTTGGAAAAAGTAGGATTGAACTTTGCTGAGTTGAAGACCTCAATTTGGAGATGTTCGGATCTGAAACCTTACTTCCAATCACTAAAATACACATTTTTAACTGAGTGGCAAATGTTAGCAGGAGCATTTCTGTTTATTTTGATGATTAATTCACGTGTATAGGGACAACCCTGAGCCGTATGTTGTAATAAATATCAACAGTTTACTCCCCTAGATGTAACCAAGAATACTGGACACTAAAATATGAATGTGATGCTCCACTGATTTCCAAAAACATTATTTGACTTGTCCCTCTCCATAGGTGGATCAGGGAGCAAACTTAGCCACAGAACAGCAGCCCTGAAGTGAGGAGGAATGCAGTGCCTTGTTCAAAGACACTTCAGAAGAGGGGATGCATGAAAGGCAAGGTGAGGCGGTATTTTCAATGGAATCACACAGAGAAGTGTTACAACAGTCTGCAAATCACATTTGTATGCTAAGGTCAGAGGCTTTAGTCAGAAGAACACACAAACATACACACACATGTATGACTGTAAAAAAAAATCCAATTTCAAAACCACTGTAATATGATTTCCACCTGGTGTAACACAACTGTACTTTTGCAATCCGCCCCTTGTCGAGTGTGAGCGTGTGTGCTTGTGTTTGCTCCTTAACCTCCGGGTCACACCTGTTACCTTGCTCGAACCCTGGCTCAGGGGAATAGGGAGAGGTCAAGGGTCATGGTGTCACATGACATGTCCGTCACAGATCTGTGTCAGAGCGCACACATACACATGCATTCTGTCAACTGAGAAATTACCTGTTATTTATGTCGCTGAATTTTCTTTGTGACAAACATTTGTGAGAACCATATCAGCTGAAGAACACATTTGGAATAGTTTCTGATGAGCACACACTGCCTTTAAGATTAGGTTAGAAATATCCCAACTGGTCCGACTGGATAATAGAATAAAATAAAAATGAAATAACAAAAAAATAAGCATGAATACAGTATACTGAAATTAGTTAAGATGAAAATGATGAAAACTGGGGCACCCAGTAGCTCGGTGGGTAGAGTGGGCGTCCCATGTACAAAGGTAACGTCCTTGCTGCAGCAGCCGTGGGTTTGATCCCCGCCTATAGCCCCTTGCTGCATGTCATCTTTTCTGTCTCTCTCCCCCTTTCATCCTTAATACTTTCCTATCAATTAAAGATAAAAGCCAAAAATAATAATCTTGAAAATAATGAAAACTGACTTTAATTAATTTTGAAGATCTGAATTTTCCCTTATTTCTGGGACACGTATATTTTTTTCTACCAACCACAATTAAATTATTTGGAGTTCAGGCAAAGTTTTATTCAATTTAATGGAGAGAGATGTGTAGAAAATCAAATATCACAATATTTGTTTACCAGAAACCTCAATATCAAAATTGCGACAATACTGTAAGTTTGACAATTGGTGCTTTCACAAAATACTTACACAGTGAGATTTTTGGTCAATAACCATCAGTAACCTGTATATAATGACTAAGCGGGTAACGCAAATAATAGACCAGCTGCTAAGTTAAGAAAATTACATCATGTTACTATAATGCAGCACCTAAAACCAGGAAAAGACAACACTCACAAGATTATGATATCCAAAATCTAAGACGATGTCTTGTCAACTCTTACATAACTCAGTAGTTTCCTCCCAAAATACTATTATGCCTCAGGAAAAACAACACTACTTGTAAATCCATGACTTGATATATAAAGAAAAGAAAAACACAGATTCAAAAGCAAAAATGTGGTGTGTACTAATGTCTTGAAATGGCTTATTAGATTCAAATTAATAAATTTCATGCTTTAGTTCCGTGCCCAAATTATAACTAAATGTGTTAAATGCTTTCAAAAGGCAATGATGCTATGTAATAATTACGGTCAAACATGCTGCACTAGCTCATTATTATGCTGGACCATATTTTTTTGGTTCATTTTGTTTTAATAGTGCAGACAAGCAGAGCTTTTCTGTTTTTATTCATTCAAAATTCAAAGATTAGAATTTGTTTTATTGCTAACTGGCACTAACATCCGCTTCCTATGGATATCCATTTGATGAACAAATAATGATAAGCCTCAGTTCAGGTGAAGCTCTGAGTCCCTGATCTCTCTGGCAAACAGAAACAACTATCATTCCCATTCATAATGTGTAGGGAGTAGGGATCGATTGTGAACGTCTCATTGCACTGCTATTTCACAGTATGCCTCGAGGCCAGTGAGTCATCTATGACATTCCTTTGCAGCACAAAAAAATGCCTATTATAATGGGAAAGGTAATTTATGTCGCACTCATGTGACCTCTTCTAATACCACTGAGATCAATACAGCAGTGTGATAGGCAAACAGAGAGGTGAAAGGCAAATAAAATACTTGTGACTGTTGAGCAGCTGCCCCCAAATAACTAAATGTTCTGATCATTTTGACGTATATCCTGCAACTGTCCAACTTTATCTCCATCAGTCAAAGACACTGTGGATCACAAAAGCTCTCGCAGCCCGGCTGTGAAAATAGACAGATCAAGATCAACACAAAACACTATCTTCCTGTCGCTCCCCACAAAGAATGCCAGGTATGTTCACAATTCAAAAACGTAGGAAACAATCTAACAAATATTTGTCCCGCACACTTTGGGGACAGGCATCCGCAGGGCACTTATCTGTAGGCAAATCTGAAATCTCTGCAAATCCGCCTCCCCGTCCGCTTTAAACAGGTGAAGAAGTAACAATGTCAGACTCCTGGCTTTGTTGACACTGTCAACTCAGGAGCAGTAATCAAAACAGGAGCAAGGAGCAAGTAAAAACAAGAACTGACAACTGCAGTCCCACGTGAACGCACAAAGAAGACCTCATTTACCACGAGCCCAGTGTCTGTTTTGAATGGGCTGAGATTTAGAGCTGCAATGTACTTCAACTTTCACTGGCCTGAACTTGTGACACTGAAACTGAAGAATGTGTCACTTGCACAAACACATTCCTCTTCATATAAACAGAAGAGTTTGTTGTTGTTTTTTGCAGAGGAATAAAAGATACTATGGATTTCAGCAGAAATACAACTAGGGTTTGACTGATACTGATTTTTGGAGTGTTTGTTTTTCCCCAGAAGCTGACAATATTTTGTACATCTCTCAGCCCGCATGCTCACTGAACATGAGCATGTGGGTTGGCAATCCACCTTGAGATCAGCGTCTGACCCACATGTGTAACGTGTGATTTTGAAGGTGCAATACAATATTTACAGGGCATGTTGTGCTCCCCACTGCTAATTGTC
The DNA here is from genome assembly GCF_011397635.1 of Epinephelus fuscoguttatus. Classification (NCBI taxonomy): domain Eukaryota; kingdom Metazoa; phylum Chordata; class Actinopteri; order Perciformes; family Serranidae; genus Epinephelus; species Epinephelus fuscoguttatus. Next base: position 36,091,716 of record NC_064755.1, on the reverse strand, counting down.
ACTCAACTCTTGTACCTTGAACTTAGTCAATTCACAAATTAGCCGCTTTTTTCATAATGTATTAATAATTTTCATTTTTCAAGCAAAATGCCAAACTTTTGCTAGGGATGCTTCGATTTATCGGGTGCTATCTGTCTGCAGCCTGCGGGTAAATACGATGACAGTCACAGATGGCAGTGGATGGTGTTTTTCTGTTGTGTCACATCACCTTTGCACAGGCTAAAAAGCAGGGCTCGAGAGTAACAGTCACAAACTTAAATTAAAGAGCAGGTACAAGATGAATACAATGACTGGTTGGCAAATGGGCCCTGTGATCTCACTCCTCTCACAAACAGAGATCTTCCCCAGGATGCCTTCAGGACAAAAAGATGCAGTGAACTCACTATCGTCTCATCGGAAAATCCAGTCTATTGTTGGGTGATAACACTACATTGTGAACAACAAATCCCTGTTAAAATGGGCAGGAGGAGAGCTAGTTAATGTTAATTTTGGAGCTTGAATGAATTCAGTTGTTTGAAGGTGAAATATGTTTTTGCAGCAATATAAAACAGATATTAAAGAGGGAATTATGATATAGCAAATGGGCTATGGAAGATTTGTACTTGTTCAAAGGTAGTGTAATGAAGGGCTACATTAAAACAGCTCAGATACTTTCTGTAGTGAAAATTTCTTTGTTTTTCCTGGCATAAAAAGGCGGCATAAATAACAGCAAAAACAAAATAACCCACTATCTGCTATCTGTCAAATTGTTATTTTAAATATCGGTATCAATATCGGCCCAGAATTTCAAAATCAGTGCATCCCTAACATTCAGCTAATACAGCATTACAAATGTAGGAATTTTCAGCTCTTTTTTTTGAGATATATGATAGTAAAGAAATGCCTTTGGGTTTTGAACTGCAGGTTGAACAAAACAAGTTGTAATGATTATTTCCACAGTTTTCCCCCTGACCTGGAAAATAATTTTCTTTTCACTCCTCTTCTGAACAACAAAACTGAAATTTTAATGCTGTTCTTACATGCCGTCTGGTGCCTCCTTCAGAATAATGGGAACCAGAACTACGTTTTTAGACAATATTACGCCTCTTCGTTAAACTGACTACACAATATATTTTAGGCTATTCTTGAACCTTTAGCAGCTGTCTCAGTTAGGTGCCTCTGCACAGCTCAGCACTCACCTGAGACCACAGATGTTGACAGGTGAAAATCTCACCCCTAAAAAAAAAGTTCATATCTCTCCTACAAGCTCCAGTTTGCTAGTTTACACCTCAACTGCATTCAAAATTCAATGTCTGTCCTTACTCATCAGAGCCTCTGTGCTCAATGCTCATTAACAGGTGGCAAGTTAATTTTTGAAATAGAAAATTAAACACAGTACTGATACTGGTATATTTTATGTGTTATTTAATGCTGTAGGCTATCATTTCAATACCAATTTTAATTTACAAAGGCAAATTGATACTAATATATGAAACATGTCTCCAATAAAAAATATTACTGGTATAAAAGCGTGGTATAGACGGCTCTGTTGTGTAATACACCAGCTCACACATGCCCACTCTGGATACTGTTAATGGTTCATCATGGGAAAAATATGGGTGATCAGTTTTTGTTTGTTTGCTTTCCTAAGGGATGCACGATAACATCAGCACGTCATCGGTATCAGACGATATTGGCAGACTCGGCCAACATGCTTCTTCTCATTTTGGAGATTCATTCTTACACTGGAAAGTATTGTATTTCCTGTCTCTTTCTGGCGGGCCATCACCATAATAGTATGCATGCATAATATGATGTTAATGCCGCTACAAAAGTGACCTGATGATCACTAACATTAGGTAGGGATAAAGGCGGATATATCGACATCAGTATTGGTTATCAGTCAAATGAGTTGTTACATACTGGCATATCGTATATCGTCAAATAATCCAATATTGTGCATCCCTTTTTCCCATTTTTTCTCTAAACAGTCTCACCTGGGTCAGCCTACTGTTAAGACCTGTAGGTTGAAGACAGGTCTTTGATGGAAAAGGAGGATGAGGCAGGATGATCCCCTGCACCTGTTTACAGGTAGGGTGAGGTGAAATTCAAGGAATAAACACCTTTAAAGAGGCAACAGACAGCATCTTTTCCTAAATATATCATTATGAAAATAATGTGGGTTGCACAGGGTAGTGGCCACAGTAAAATCAGACTATCAGCGTTTACATAGGTTACTTAGTGGCTGTGCAATAAGCTTCTGCCAGGTGCTGAAATTTCGCGGAAAAAATCTGCTTTATGGCAGGAAACGCGTCATGTATTGCGACACACATCACTTTACTTTAATGCAGTCTTTACAATGAGGGGAAAAAAACACCATTTATGCTATATTATACTGCAGCGATATCCAAAATCTAATACAACATAGTCTTATATCTTGATAATGATGTAATATCTTCATACTGCCCAGCCCTAACTCCAATCAGGTTGATTTTTTTAATTACTTGGCAAATCAGTTTCACTCAGAGGGGCACTAAATATACACTTTACCGCACAGATTTCCACTTAGTGATAGTGTGATGAAAGAAATTCAGCAATTAATGTCTGACCTAGTAGGAGGGCAACAGTAAAACGTCTTTTCTTTCCACTCATCCCCATTCATTCCCTTATTAAATTAACATTTAGGGTGATATGATCATGCATCGTTACGACTCTACAGAATGAAGTTGTTGAATAATAACAGCTGATGGGAACGTAAAACTGAAATAGGAACCTTCCTGCACTGCATATGGGAATGTAGTTTGGTCAGACCACTCTGGGTTAGAGTATTAGAAATTTTGACTTGTTGGATTGGTTAAAAAAATCCCTTTAAGTCTAAAGTTGTGTTTACTGGGGGGTTGGTCACAAATACAAGAAACGTATCCAAGTGTGTATTATCTGTTGTTACTGTGGGTCTAATAACTGTCTGCCGAGTTATCATAAGACACTGGGGGAACTGAAAGACTGGGTTAATGCAATGATGGAAATAACATCTTATGAATGTATCAGGAGAAAGGGACTCATCAAAATGGAAGATAAGCCTACATAATTATGAATTTGCTATGTGGTTATGTGACCCTGTAAAGTGATGTATGAGGACATATGTGTGTGTCTTTAATATGTTTCTTTATCTACTGGAGTCCACCTCTGTGTTATAAAAACAATACCTTGTAAATAATATATGTATGCCATGTGCCTAGCCTTTCAAACCGATAAAAAACTTGAATTATGTATTTTAAAATATCTCTCTAATGAAGCCATCTCCCACTGGTTTCCTCTGAAGCACCCTGAGGTGGTCCCTGGACCCCTGTATGTAACTTAAACGCTGCCTATCCCGTTTCGTAAACACTGACAAGTTGCCTCATGGTTTGGGCTCCTAACCAAACCAGGTGTTCGCTAAACTAACTTTTTAACAAACCCAAACACAAGCAGCATCCACAGTCTGCACACACGGAGCTGTTCCCTTGTATTTCAGCCCTCAGTCAAGTTATGACAGCAGCAGCTAGTTATGTTGCAACGTTACCAAGTCAGCACGCAGTCGGTAAATAGCGCTAACATTCAGTACGGTGTAACGTACCAACGGCTAGCGAACTTCTTCGCATCCCTGGACGTTGGCTGCATGTTGTTTTACATTTAGCGCTAACTCCCAGAGCCGTTAGCTCCTTCGTGAAGACACGACATTCCCCTGCTGTACAAACTGGAACTTGGCAGCCGAAGGAAACTGACGAGACTTGTGGCTGAGACACTTTCAATTTAGGAAAAAAAAAAAACAGCCCTTAGCGAACTTTTCCGTACCTTTCTGACGAAGAGTATCTCCCCGCCGGTGCTACCACTTCCTGGCAGACATAAATCCCGGTTTTGACACCGTCGTCCTCGGCAGGAATAACGAGAATCCGAGAGTGTGTGTAGCTCAACTCTTGCCCGTGCCAGTGATTTCTCGCACACAGCTCCTCTCTGCGTGGCTCCGGTAACAGCCGCTGCAGTTTTTTCCACCAGCCTGGAGCGGGAGCGCGCGCACCGGGATACTGGGCAGGCCAGGAGAAGCGCGTGAACGCGCAATTTACAAGGCACTCCAAAGCGTCTGTGGAAATGTGGAGATCCTCTCAAAGGATTCACACTGTTTGTCATGCATTTGTAATTTAAAAATAAAATACGAGTTTGCAATTTATTTGCAGCTTTTACGAAAGTGATAGAATGTAAAAAAAAAAAAAAAAAAAGGAAGTTATTATGGGCCCCAGTGCACGCTATAATCATGGGCCCTTACGCAGTTATTCTGGATACAATTTATAGAATGGTTGAGTAGGAAAAACTAGATCATCTGTATTTTTTTTGGTTTGCCATTAACAGATACAAAATTGGACCTGATGATCAATGTTTTATTTATTTTTGCCTTTCTTTTTTTTACTCACAAAGCTAAATTAATCATGAAACTAGTCCATACTCATTGAGTGCACAGTCGCCCACATACAGTTTCACATGGTGTGTGTTTGGGATACAGGTCATAGTTTAAATAGTCAACTGAACCCATTAAGAAGAGCAAGGTATTCAGACACAGTTTTTGTGAATTTGATAGTACGATTGCTTTATTGAAAGTACAGTAGTACCATTGCCAATAGTGGGATAGTTAGTGGGCTCAAACTGTACATTAGTAGTTGAGGTAGCACGTCGAAAGATGGATAGTTAAAGTGTTTATATGTTGTATTGACTTAAAAGTGGGGCGCACTGGTAGTTCACATGGGAAACATAGATTGACCACGTCAGTGAGTAGAAAAACGTGGGACAGAGAGAATGACTGACTGACAGAATGACACACTGACAGTGATTATGTAGCCTACAGCATGCCATACCATAACTTAGTCATACCAAAAATTAGACAAAAAACAGCAACATTGGTCCACAGGGGGAGCCACAGCGATCGGTCACATTTTAGCCATTTTTAAGCATTTTTCTGTTGTTATAGGGCCACCCAGTTGTAATTAAAGTTAAATTTCTCCAGTCACCTTGAGGCGTCCTGTTCTACAAATCTACCAAGTTTAGTAAAAATCCATATGGCAGTTAGGCCTAGATAAGAAATTAGCTCTCTAGCGCCCCCATTTTGTTTGATGGGCTCAATAATGGAGGGGTCCCCTCAGATTATGTGTGGTCATATGCCTACAAAGTTGCGTGGTGATGGGTGAAACCCTTGAGATGTTATACACCTTTATGTGATGAGCCACGCCCTCCGCAATATTCATTGCCTTATAGAAGCTCAGTTTTAGTAAGTTTTCCAACTTTTGCCAAGAGGGAACTTTAGATATTGGTCCCTAGATTATGTTCACCCAGTTTCATGCAGATCACTCAAACTTCCTAGGAAGAGATAAATTTTAAGTGTTTTTCAAAAAATTCAAAATGGTGGAAAATATATATAACCGGAAGTTATGCAAATGTGTTCCTCATGAGAAGAGGCATCTCTGTGCAAAGTTTCATGTCTCTACGGCATACAGGGCATGAGATATGCCCATTCAAAGTTTGCAATTTCAATCGGTTGCTATAGCGCCCCCCTTTGGCCAATTCATGTAATAATGCTTCATTCGCATCCTCCCATGACCCTCTACCACTGTGCCAAATTTCACATGGATTGACCAAGTCAGTGATGAGGAAAACGTGGAACAGACACACAGACACACAGAGTTTTCGTCATTATATAGTAAGACATCATCCATCTTTATTGGCGTCTGTAATGAAATTCAACTTTAGACCAAGTCTCCTAAATGAATTACCTCCAGATGTGCAGAAGACCTCTATAGATTAGGTACAGTAGGTAGGTAATTGCTTTTCCAGCCTTATTATATCTTTTAATCTTCTATTTTGTGCCTTTTTTGTTTGTTTCTTGTCTTTGTGTTTTGTATCTCTGGTGTTCTGTTCACTGCATCCTGGAAGATCATAAGTATTTGACATTTGCCTTGTTGTGTTTGTACATTACCTGTCCGAATGGTTGAATAAAAAAGTTTTTAAAACATTATGACAGGCCCTAGTGCACGCTATCCTGCACATATCCTCTCATCACATGATCAGAAACTTGACACTGGATGACATCAACGTACATATTATACAACAATCACCGCTGCATAACTGCATATAAGGAAAAAAAACAATATAGAAAATAAGAAATTATTCATTTAATTTAACAATTTTAATAGCTGATTTATTGTTACAGAATATTTGATTTATAGAATAGGTGATTTACATTCACAGAATAAACATATAATTTTGTGATAGATGCGACTATTTTACAGAAAAGAAAGAATAAACATAACAGAGATGGGTTTGCTTTTTTCAGGGGCATATACTGTATAGCATATGGCACTGTTTTTAATTTAGTGATTGTTCCTCTTTGAACACAGGCATATTTTCAAGGTGGCAATCACTCATTAGGGCCCATTCTCCACCCACGCATTGATGGAGGGCCCACTTTCTCAGTGGCATGGATGCCTGCAATAATTATGTTCATTCTGAATATAAGCAATGGTACCCACATTTTCATTTGAACCAAAATATTATCATTACTTATTAGAACATTTTACAACTTCTCCCATTTGGAGAAAAAAAGAGAGATGCAGGTTGTCGGCCATATGACCTGGCATGATTTTGATATGACTAAAGCAGATTTCAGGAGGACACATTCACTGGACACCAGCCATTTCTGTGGGCTGGTCTGTGAGTAGGCAAGATGATATTTGAAGTACACTTTGCTGATAATACTCAGCAGATTTGACTGAAGGACTTTTACTGGTAATGGAGTATGTTAACATTGTGGTACTGCTACTTCTACTCAAGTAAAGGATTTGAATATTTCATCCATCACTGACAATGACTATGTCAGTTTATTTGCACTGCAGCCTATAATATGCATCACTATTCTATTCTCGGGTGTTACAAACAGTAATTTGTGCTGCTGTGGTATTTGTTCATTACAGTTTTCTTCCCATTAATGCCTGTAAAGAAAAGCCACGTTCACTGATGATAAATTATGAAACCACATCTCAAAGCAAATGTGATTTCAAGTAGTTCTGATTATTCAAACCCATATTTGTGTGCAAAAGACAGCTGACATCAGGAGGAAGCAAACAGCTGTGCAGTACAAAGCCACAGTGAGTGTGTGTGCATGTTACAGTTATTGGGAAGTGTTGAGAGCAGCCACTGTGTCTTTTACTGACATGACGCTTCTCATAAAGGATAATGACTTCTGGAGAGGAAATCCCCTCCTTTCCTGCTGCCTTCAGGTGCTGTTGGAAATATTCTAATCATAATTAAAAGCCAAGTTCACATGAAAAAAGTAAAGGTAAGTCGCAGAGTAACAGTACATTTTCTGAGGATAATGTTTAGTTTAGGATACCACCAGCAAACCACACATTTAGTTTTGATGTTAATGATTTGCAGCTCAGATCACATTCAGTGTGTGGAGGCTTCTCAGGACAGTCTTTTCCCGGTCTTTTCCTCAAGTAAAGCAGGTAATAAGTTGTATTTTTAAGCAGCAGCCACAACAGCTTGACATTTAAGACTTCAGAACTTGTATAAAGGAGCTTATGAGGAGAACCTGAAGGCAACATGCATTTGAGAAGAGGAGGAGGAGCTGAGCCAGAGGTTGACATGTGGGAATGACTCAAGTTTTTTACACATTCCAAGCATTGTTTCCTCCTCCTCCCTGCCTCAGTCCCAGGCACCGAGGCCAAGGATTTTCCAGGGCCGGGGGAGATGGAGAGGATGATGGATCAAGGAAGAGGAAGGATGACTCGCATTTTCCGCTTTTTTCTTTTTGAGAGTGATTCTCTCATTCTTCAGCTGAATAAATAGGACTTAGAGGGGTATTGTTGTACACTTTTCAGATGTCTCTCTGCATCCCTCACCTGCAGGAGAGTGCCATGCTTGTCTTTATGATTTAACAAGGGAGCAGGAGATGAAGATAGAGGAGACAGTGAAACTGGCCCCTTGGAAATTGCTCACTTTATGAAGTCTACTCTTGCATTATATGCTGGTGCAGTTAATCCAAAAACCCCTTCCCTTAGTGTTTAAGGGTATTAAGATAGCGGGGATAAAAGTTGTTATAAAGTCAAGGTAAAGTCAAAGGAACTTGCTTGAGAAATATTAATACACAGTTTTGATCAGATACTATTTTGACAAGATTGCAAATCGTCACGGTTGTTTTTTTCTGACACATCACAGAAAATTTGTACATGAAGAGAAGATTTTAATAAAAGTGCCTGAGTAACTTGACTTTTGTTGTGACAAGATCACTTTCAATGCCTTCACATCCATTTTCATCCACTTATCTGGGGCAGGGTTCTGTTCTGGGTCTGCCCTGGGGCCTCCTACCAGTGGGACGTGCCCGAAACACCTCCAGCAGGAGGCGCCCAGGAGGATCCTGATCAGATGCCCAAACCACCTCAACTGACCCCTTTCAATGCCAAGGAGCAGCGACTCTACTCCAAGCTCCCTCCAGATGTCCGAGCTCCTCACCCTATCTCTAAGTCTGAGCCCAAGCACCCTTCAGAGGAAACTAATTTCGGCCACTTGTATCCGCCATCTCATTCTTTCAGTCACTACCCAGAGCTCATGACCATAGGTGAGGGTTGGGACGTAGATGGACCAGTAAGCATCTATTGTGAAAGGCTTCCACTCTCATCGTGACTGTTTCAAAACAGATTTGACATTGCTGTTATACAAGAGCATCTTTATTAAAGGCTGTATTGCTTATATCTCCAGATGGACTGGAGTTGGGAGAAGGCAACCCGAGCCTTGGACTGACGTCTCTTTGGGTCCCGCTGTCTTTACTGATGAGGCTGCCCAGGTAGGTGAAGTCTTCCACAAACTCAAGTGGTTCTCCATTCACAAGGATGGGTGTTAAAACACGTCACTTTTGTTTTGGAGGTGTTGATGTTGAGTCCAACCTGTCTGGCAAAGTTGTTGAGCCTGTCAGTGTTAGTCTGCATGTACACTGTTACAGAAACTACAAATATGCATAAAGTGATAGTTTTATTTCTTGGAGAGAATGCAATAGCCAACACAAAGAAAGACGGTTTCATTATCAAATGTGTCGCAGCCTTTCTCAGAAATAATCAACACCCAACACTTCCAGGAAACACTGGCGGCAGCAACGTGTTTGTTGAGATCTGTGCCTGAAATGTCAAAAACTGATGTTGTGTCACAGTCACTCTCCGTTCATCTGCACACACTGTGATGCCACACAGCTGGTTCAATATCAGCAAAGTTTCCCTTTATATTCATTGTCTTGTGTGGCGATCAGCAGTGATGTGGTGGTTCACTTTTACACTGTGATCTGTAGCCTGTAGTTTGGCTTTAGCTTCTAACTATCTTTGTCTTTTTAACCTGTTGTTGCTGCTGAGTCAGTTTGACATCCTGGATATATCCTTCAAACACAGACTGTAGACCCCTCTGTCTGCTTCTCTCTGGAATCACTGTTTCATTGTTCCAAAAATATGATAATGTTTCTTCAGGGAGTGCAGTTAGTCACAGTGTGGGCTCCATGCTTACTCCGATGGCTTGTCAGTCCATCACAAAGGGGCGGGGCTTAGTGAAAGGTCAATTTCAGAGCTGGAAAACAATTCAGTATCTAAATTTATTAACAATATGGGACAATAATGAGAGCATTGGGTAGGAGCTTTATCCTCTTTGAGTAATAGTGATATAAAAGCAGTAATGGCATCTCTCCCCAATGCTCCTAACCCTAATGCTGTGTGTCGGCCCTGAATCACCCCAAAATGTCAAATATACCTCTGGAGGTACACCATCCAGGCCAGGTGACTCACATTTCTTCATTGTATTTAAAGCAGTTTGAAGTTCAGATAAGGACAGAGGAGCATCCAGCGCCCCGACTTGCTCTAATAGGAGAGATGGCAGCTTCAATTTTTCTATGAAGGACTTTATATATGTGGTTGACACCTTGCTTTCTGAAACATATAAATTCTTAAAGTAGCGAGCAAATCTCTGATTTATAAGGTCAGGGTTTTAATTAATTGTGTAATTGTGTTGTAACTAAACAAAAACAATTGATAGGAAAAGAAAAAGGTAAAAAAAAAATAAAAATAAAATATTTGTATGTTATTATGTAGCAGATATGTTGAAACTTTATGTTTCATGTTAATGTGTAGTTAGGTTTAGGCACAAAAACCCCATGGTTATGAACACAACTGTTTTTCGTGGCACCATCAGTGGAAAAACTGTGATGGGTTGCTAAAAAACACCCACGTTTGATGGCTAAGATGTGGCTGGAAACTCAGTGAAGACTCGCTAAAACAAAACCGGTTTTGTTATTAGTTGGTCTCAAAAAGTGGTCTGCAGCTTGTGTTGCCTGGGTGACAGGCCATCCACCATGCCATCCTCCTCCCAAAGACAACAACAGCTCATACAGTATATTACGTCAGTTTAGAAACGTTGAATAGATAGTTAGATACATATGAAATGTGCAGATGTAATGTATGTGTGGTTTTGCAGAAGCGTACAATGCCAACTTTTGCTCCTGCCAACTGGGCTGCCAGAAAAATGGGGAATAGCTTATTTTCACTATTTTATTCACTATGGAAGTGAGCCCAGTGTGAGTACTGGGTTACAGGTTTTACTTCCTCCACGGTTATCTCCCAAACCAGGGGTAGGCAACCTGTGGCTCCAGAGCCACATGCAGCTCATTCGCCCCTCTCCAGTGGCTCCCTCCTTGTGGCTTGTGGCTTTCTTAACATTTTTATTTTCATTTTTCATTGTCAAAAGCATTGAGTAACTTTTACTTTCTCAGTTGTAAAAATATGTAGCCTGTATAAAGAATTAAGTAGTGATGGCTTGTCTCGGATCTACCAGATTGAAAAAAAGTCTTGGAGGACAATAAAGAAGTTAACAGTGCATGGACATAGTGCTTTGCTTTTACCACCAACCTTGCAAAGCTAAAGCACCAAACAATCATAAAATAGCCACCTTGTGGTAAAACACGTTAATAACGGCTCATTTAGATCTATTAGAAATACTGATGGGTGAATTTAGACTGGCTGTTACCTTCATTACGAGGCTCAAATATGTTCTTGGGCTCCAGGCAGATTATTTGAGAACGGTTCTTTTGATCGTAACGGTTGCTGACCAGTGTCCTAAATTGTAGTTGACAGCTATAGAATTCTGGTCTTAATCATATCTAACGACCAAACTCTTTTTGAATAGAGGTTCCTGAAGCATATCCTATCAAATGGTGGTCCATGACCTGACCTGCATATCAATTTAGGGGTTGAGGTTGAGAACCGGTGTTCTGACCAATGTTTCAAGAGAATTTTAATGCAAGTAAGTCACACACAGCATACGTTATCCAAGACACACCACCCTATAAAATCTGAGAAAGTGAGAGAGTGACAGGACGGTATGAGTCAGGGTCAGCTGGAACAGATGCAATAAAGTCTGAAGTGACTCACATCAGCGACAGAGTTGAATACAAGGACACTGGACAATAATTTCCCCACTATGGGCAAAAAATCAATCAGGAAAACATACCTCATCACTTATATTTTACCAGTTGTCGTCCCAACATGCTTTGCTCTGATTGTGCTTCAAGGAAACTCATTTTGTTTCATACTGGAGGGATATCTGTCTCCTGTCAAAACCCTTTACTCTCATAAGAACTAATTTCCTCCAGACATGTTGAGAAACTGCCATTGAAGCAGCATTCGTGAGACGCTCTACCAGAAGACACGGGTTTAAGCCTTTGTTACAGCAAGTGTCTGTCCCGCTTAAGTATTTTTGAGCAGACCTCAGATGACAGGACACCAGCTGCAGGGAAGCTGTTCTCCGGCTGTGCACTATCTGTTAGAAAACTCAGCTGAGAATCATAAAAACTATTCCACCGAACCTCGGCCTGTTTGAAGAGGAACTTTCAGATGATACAGTATGAATTATTTGAAATCATCTGAACAGGGGTTGAATAATAGATTGCCCTACTCATAAAGAACTTTCACTCTTGATTTTTTTTAAACGTACCCAAAAAAGTGACTCAATCAAAGTGAAAAGTCGTCTCTTGGCCCAGAAACTGAGGTCAAGAGTGGCCTTCAGCTGTGACTCGCTCCACTGAATATTCTATTGATTATATAAAATGGGAACTTTGTGCCATCGCAAAACATTTTCAAAAAATCAATCACTGTTGTGTGTCATTGTGTCACAATAAAGGATTTCAATAAGTGTCCCACAAAATCAAGGTGAAGCCACATTTGCCAACAGCTTTGACCATGCCTGAGTACACTAACAAAAGGTAGCTCATTCTGACCATAATAGTGCATGATTGTGCTAACAGAAACCATTCAGGACACTGAGACCGCTGAGTGCCAATTCAGCACATGACGCCTGACTCATCCTCCCTGCTCTGAGTCACTCCCTCCCTCCTCTGGTCCAGGGTCTGTAGCTATTTGCTAGAGCTGGCTCCTCTCTCCTAATGTCGACCCACCACTCCACGAGCAGGAAGCCGGCCAAGGATGCAGACATGCCCCTGCTGAGGAGGAAGGGGCTGTTTTTATTTTGGTAGGTCTATCTTTGCTTAGACTGGGCGTGATGATGGTGTGGCGACAAGTGGGCAAGTAGAGGGACACGGCTTCCAACAGCTCAGTCATGTCTTAAAGCAGGTTTATGGAGACAGATTGGCCACTTGGCATTGGATGAAACTGGTCAGTATTAGGACATAAACTCAAGGTAAAATGGGATAACAAGGTATGAGTCATTACTCTTCATTATTTATCCCTTTTTCATGTTGTTTTTTGCAGCTTTGGGGCAACATCAAAGCAAAGAAAAAAGCTGTGGCTAAGCTCATTATACAAATGAGCTTTGGGGCCTACTGCACACACCAAGCAGTTAACATGTGAAAGATGATCCCAGAAGTTAAAAGGTAAACAACTCTAATAAGGTAGTGAGTGTGTCCCTGGTCACAGAAGCTCCACTGGATGTAGTTCATGTCCCACAGCACATCTAACACACACAAAGGCTGGGATTTCTTTGTATTTTCTATTTTTAGTCACGGCAGCAGCAGCGTGGCTGGAGGTACGCTGAGGTTGGCTGGTTGACCACATCGCTCCAGACTGAAATATATCAACAGTAACCGGAGGGATTGTCATGCAATTCTGTCATGACATTCATGGTCTCCAGAGGATGAATCATATTTACTTTAGAGATTCTCTGACATTTCTTCTTACTCCACCATGAGGTTGTGTTTTAGTAAAATGTCTCAGCAACCATCCATCCGTCCATCCATCCATCCATCCATTTCCATCCGCTTATCCAGGGCCGGATTGCGGGGGCAGCAGGCCAAGCAAAGCACCCCAGACATCCCTCTCCCCAGCAACGCTTTCCAGCTCCTCCTGGGGGACCCCAAGGTGTTCCCAGGCCAGATGAGACATGTAATCCCTCCAGCATGTTCTGGGTCTGCCCCGGGGCCTCCTACCAGTGGGACGCATCCTGATCAGATGCCCGAGCCACTTCAACTGACCCCTATCGATGTGAAGGAGCAGTGGCTCTACTCCAAGATCTCTCCGGATGTCCTCCTTACCCTATCTCTAAGGCTGAGCCCAGCCACCCCACCGAGTACAACTCATAGTCACTACCCAGAACTCAGACACTACCCTAGGGTAGCGTCTCTGCAACCATTTCATGAATATTACTACAGATATGCATGGTGCCATGAGGATGAACTCCAATTGTTTTGGTGGTCCTCTATCTTTTTATCTATTCCCACCAACAGGTAAAAAATGTTCACTTACCCACTTAAAAGGCTCAACATTAACTACATTGGCACTACTTTTTGTACAACTGTTCATGGTTGTCAGATGATGAGTTTTCTTCTACTGCCACCATGAGGTGGACATGTCTGGTTTTGAATGAAATATCTAAACAACTTTGAGGTTTACATTTTTGTCTTTCAGTAAAATGTCTGAGCGACTACATCATGAAAATTGCTACAGATATGCATGGTGCCAAGAGGACGAACTCTATTGACTTTGGTGATCCTCTGTCTTTTTATCTAGTCTCACCAAGAGGTCAAAATTATCACTTGCATTGAAGTAGTTTAACATCAACTAGATTAGCACAAACTGGCACTAACTTTTGTTCAGACATTCTTGGTTGCCAGATGATGTATCCTACTGACTTTCCTTCTACTGCCACCATGAGGTGGACATTTCTGGTTTTGTGTGAAATATCAAAACAACTTTTGGATGAATCAGCAGAAAACTTTTCATTTTTCAACTTTTCATTTAGCATCATCATCACTAATATTTTTATTAGTTAAATTCCTTGGTTTATGACCAAAATGACAAATGACTGATGTGAACATATTAACATGTTGGCACTAGCACTGCTCAAAGTTCTGCTTTTGTACCAACATTTATGATCCCCCGGGTATGAATCGTAATTACTTTGGTAATTCTCTGACTTTCTCTCAAACTCCATCATGCGGTTCACCTTTTTGCCTCAGTAAGTATTTTATAAAAATTGTTACAGGTATGCATGGTGCCCAGAGGATGAACTAGACTTAGTCTTGTTAAAGTACATTGTTCATTAAGGGTTTCAATACTGCAAACATATTATTTTCCTTTGACAATACAAGTATACTATACCAAAACAAGCTGGTGTTTCATCAGTTTTACACGTTGTAAACATTCAAACTTTCATTACGACCTTTGACGACCAATGTCCTCAGGTACTTTTTTTCCCCATACCCTAATTTCCAGACTTCTTGGCGTTTTGTTTTTTTTTCCCAGAGAATATGCGACATCTGAGTAAATATATCAGTGTGTCATATTTCACATCATATTTAATTATTCTTAATAGGCGCTTGTAGCCAAGTACCATAATGGCATGCAAATAAAAACTCAGGTAAGTTCAATGTCTGGGCTGAGGCAAAAAGGTTGGGACTCTGGGTGCAAGCGATGCAGTAACAAGACGTCAGTGTTTTTTCCTTTCATGTGGCTCAGAATCGCTTTCTCCCCCGTGTTGGCGATGTCAAACGATTTCACACAAAGCTTGCATCTAGCTCTGTGTGTGAATTGGGAATCCTTGGCCAACCAGTATTTATATACGGCATTGTCAAGCCATCCATCCAAAAACTTGCATCTACCCATTGTGAACCACGTGAAACTCGTCTTCTTGTCAAAGGTGCAGTGTTGGAGTGAAACTTGATACCTGGGGGGCTGGAGGAGGGTCATGGGGCAGCGGACTGGACATACCACTTTTTTTCCACTTTTACTCAATCAGGTAAAAGGGGCGGTATGTTTTCTGAGACATTTGCTCTCACACAAACTGTGCTTGGCCCGGCATAAAACACGATCTGGATTGATTAAATTACTTTTGGAAATACCTAATTTTCTATTTTAGAAAACAATATTTTAGAACAGTGGTAATAGTCTGGAAACATAAATATTTTTCCATACTTTATTTTTCATTTTCCATACTTTTTAATACCTGATCAAATTTATTTCCATACTTTTCTATACTTGCGTAGGAACCCTGTTATTAGTTCACTGCACAAACCGACATGCTCTCCGTTGGGAGCAGAACATCTGTTTGGAACATTGTTGGACGTAATACAACGACACATGCAGCCATTGTGGACAGGAAGTCTCAGCTGGCAAAGAGGAAATGGGCATCAGTGAATGGAAACAGGAAAGGCTCATAATGTCAAGTCAAAAACAAATAAAGTAGTATGTTAGCATGCATCCGAGCTAGTTGGCCAGCTCCTGATCGGACAAATATGAACAGTCATTTAAAATTTCCAAGTGAATCATAACGCAAATCTGATTTAGTGAAAATAATTCATGGCAGACTCATCCAGTCATTTTGCTCCTCATTCTCTGCTATGAGTGGGAAAAGTCTCGACATGATACAGTGGGTTATTGTTTCCCAGTGGCTGTGTATGAGCCACAGAGTGCAGAGTAATGTCTCGCTTTCTCCAGATTCCAGTAAATTACATCAGAGCTGCTCAATTAACTTAACCAATCCAAATCTTTGACTCCAAATCTGCTGTAAGTAAATAAGCTGTGGCGCTTACCAAGCACAATTCCAGTGACGTATTACAGCAGATTAACCTCATAGCTCTTTGATACAGTAGACTTCAAAACTAGGCTGTTAAGAGTCACCCATTCTCCCTAGTGTGACAAATCACAAAAAGGAAATGCAGCATTTAGTTTGGCAAACACTTAAAACCAGCTGCTTTAATATTTATACTGCAAATTATAGACACACCATCAAAGAGAGACCTTTTGAACACTTTACAGTCGTGGTTATATGAAGCACAGAAACTTCAAGAGACATTCTGAATAAGGTGAAGCAAGAAATCTAGGGCAATGGTACCTAGTGTATCTAGCTTTGATTTCCATTTCAGTGCAAACATATTCCCAGCATGTCATGAACCTATGAAAACAAACCGACTGCTCAAATGATGTAAATACATTTATTGAAAACACAAACACTTTTTCACACAGGAAACAAAAATATAAATGGCACATTTTTCTTCAACAGAGTACGAAAAAAGAAAGTCCGCTCGACAATGTTTCTTGGATATGGTAAATACAAACCCACTGACATTTTTTCTTTGATCCGAACATGTTTGATAATGCTGTAGATATTGAAGTGGAAGCATTTGCTACAAATGACAGAAAGGAGCGACGAGTGACAGAAAACCGTTTCATGTCCTACCATTTGATTATTTCATAAAACAAACTACAGCTATATCCATAAAGTATGAACAGAGTTTTTAAAAAAAGTAGAACAATAATAAATAAATATGAGACGCTACATCACCTTCACCTACATGATCTTAGCGGAGCAATAAAAGATGTTTTGAAATTGATGGGGATGACAGATCAACAGGAAGATTCACTGTCACGGAGCAGCCTCTACTGAACGGCGTTGTGAGTCTCAATCCATCAAATCAGTGGGACTTGGTCCAATTATCTGGGGCACAAGCGTGACAACAAAAGACACGGTCATTATTCATTCACAGCTGAAACAAACAAAAATATCTAACAATGCTGAAACAATTAAAAAAACCTCTTAAGAGCTAATGAATAGGACCTTGAGGTGAAACTGTCTGCCTATAAGACTAATTGCTTTACGTTGGTCAGACTGAGGAACGAATTTTAAGGCCTACTTTAAGGCATTAGACTTTATTGACAATGCAATTAACCAAAAATAAATAAATCATGAGATTAATTGATGATGTAAAATCATCAGTTCCAATCCAAAGCAGCTGTTACCTGTCCAAACGGTTGACCACCTCTCTCACGGTGTTGATGAGATTCTCGTGATCTTGGGGGTTGCTGACGATGATGCTGTGGAGCTTCTTCATGTAGGAGTCAATGGTTTCAAGAGTGGGCGTCTCTCCGCTGGCTGTGAAACAAAAAGTATGTGACGTCAGTACTTCAAAATGTCTGAAGTACTTGTTAGTACTTGTGGCTGTTCATAGGAAACTGCAGACCTTTTAAAGGTTAAATTTTATTAGCTGCCAATAAAATGGGGATAGGCAACACCATACTTCCCGCATAATCTATAAAACAAAATCAGTCTTTGTGTTTACAGCTATGGCCACTTTATGTTTACACATCATTCGGGGGGAGGAGAGGGGGGGCAGAAAATCACAAGATGACAAGACCAATCAGAATATGAAGGATCCGAGCATTACAACACCAACCATGACTTGACACTACTTATGCTTTCGCTGCAAGCAACATCAAAGGATGTCCCACAGCTGGGTCAAAGAGCCTGGCTCGCAGCCGGCAAAAGCAATCTGTTGTCATAGTTCTGAAGTGTGTCACAACAATATTACCAAAACTGTCAACGCTACAAGAGGCGCAAAGCAGAAAAATGTAATTTAGAAATGTGAAAATATTTAAAGTCCCCCTACAGACACATTTCAGAGTATGTAAGAAGACTAATTAATTTGTTAATCTTTTTATTTAACATGGTTTCCCACAGAAAAAAAATAAAACAAACAACTCTTAATAGGGGCTGAAAGCAGATCTACCCGTCCTCTCTCATTGAGAAATTCTGGATCTAGCCTTCCCCTGCCCACAACCGCTGCTTGTTGGTGGTTTTGTTTTCGCTTCCCACTTTCTTCAGCACTGACATGATGCTACTCCGGCTGACTGGTGGCCGACTGACCCCTGAAAGAGCAGTGCGCATCAAGACAGCTATGTTTAACATTAGAAGAAACACTAGAGAGATTCTACCTGCTGTGTTTCAAGAGCCAGAGAAGGAGTCTGTTGCCCACCAAAATCAGCAACTAGCAGATGCATTAGAATGGGAAGGAAGGGTGCTTTCAGACCTTGAGTTCGTTTTCTTTGGTCCAAATCAGGGACTAGTTTTGCCACAAAGTTGTATAATTGCCTCTCGCTGGTTCGTGTTCTCAGGGCTGCATTTACAAGCAGATCAAATACCTTGCAAGAGAAAGCTGTTCTTGATTGGTCAGAATTGGTCCGACAAATGTGACACTTTCTAATGTCACAATGGAGGGACAACTACACATGTTGATTTTAGCGCTGCTCATCGTGGACTATATTGCTGTCATTGTTCATTTTAGTCAAACCATACAGTTTGAAAACGAGGCGCGGCTCCAACTAGAAAACAATGTTTTGATGCATTGGATGTGCTGAATGTGCATATTAAGGCAGTACAGGAGGAGGTGCACATTAATAATCCTCCAGGACTGTAACATGCTCATGTTTAACCCAAACAATGTGTCATGTGACTGCAGTTGGTTCCGATCCAGGTCGGAATAAGTTGACACAGCGTTACTGGTTGTGAAACATACAATAATATCTGCTACGATGTTACAGTGTGTGCACATTGGTCCAGTTTACACCCACAAGCTGCACACTCTGTCGTGCTTGCTGTCAAAACTTTCATTATGCTAATGCTAACTCTGCTCCCTGCACTGACTGTCCGCTCAGTGCTGGAGGTTTCAGGTTTCGTTGCCGGTGTTGTGTCGAAGTCTATTTCCCCATCCGTATGTCTTTTCCGTATAAGACAGCAACTGGCTTTCATGTAAGAGGCGTATCTAATCTAGCTGCCTGGCATACATTTGAATCTCAGACTTTAGGGAAGTGCACAGACATCACTCCCTTCAGTAGAGGAATGTGAAAACACCTCTCTGCTGACACACTTTGCACAGTTCCAAGTGAGTATAGTCAGGGTCAGACATTTTAGGGGACAAAATAGAAGATTTTTGAGTGGAGAGGGACTTAAGTTAATTATTGGAAATTGTGCGATTACTGAAATAACCAATAAAATGTAAACGTAAACACATTAACACTCTGGAGAAGCCTTTGATGTTACCGGTTATTAATTTACTGACACTTTCTCCGAAACAGAATGTGCCACAGAGCTTCCCTGAGGCCAAATCTGAGTGGATTTTGCAATCATCTTCCATCAAGCTCTTATGAAATCATTCCAGCAGTGTCAATTTGTGCTGTTTGCAGAGTCTGTGCCTCTGCTGTGAGAGCAAAAAATTCAAATAGGTGTGGAGATAATTGCAAGCGAAAACCTGTGGGTGTAAGCTCAGCACGAGTTCTGTACTGTACGTGCATAAAACAAGTGTGAACAAAGTCGGACCACATTCCTTATAATGTAAATAATGAAAAGAAGGCATCACAGCATGACTTACACAGTCAGTCTCTAAAAGAACATAAAGTAATCCTACTGTACAACCTGTTTAGGTATATATGTGTCCAAGAGGAGAGATTTTGGAGTTGAAAGCACAGCAAACAGACAGTGGGCGTATGAGCACACCTACGTTATTATTCATATTTCACCAACTTAAACTCTGACTTTGTATCTAAACGTTTACTACGGTATTTGTGTTTGTGTCTGGGGAAGGATTACCGGTACGGGATATGAAGTTAATGTTGGTTTATAATGTGCATCGATCAATATCAGCAAGCCCAAGGGCCACATTGCACACTTCTAGAAATAAAAGCAAAGCAATTTTATTTTCCCACACACAGCAGAATGTTGACTTAAAAAAAAAAGGAGGAGTACATTTCATTTTTGTCCAAGATTCTCCAAACTAATGATCCACGTCTACACTGTCCTAAGAGATGAGACGAGAACTCTTAAATCAGCAAATATCTGACAAACTTAGGAGGCTGCAGAAATGCCCGACTTAATAAGTCATCTAGGATAGTGTTGAGTCATTTGTCTTATTTTTATTAAAACAAAACACAAGATAATTCTGTCTCAAGATGCTCCCTCAGTTTAAATGGATGCAAGTGGAATAATCTTTCATATCTCAACAGGTGAGGACTGCCTAGAAAAGTTTTAAAGGGACAGCTCACCCCAAAATCAAAACACAGGTTTTTCCTCTTACCTGTAATGCAATAGATTGTTTTGGTGTGCGCTGACGAGTTGCAGATATTGGCAGTAGAGATGTCTGCCTTCTATCCGGTATAATGGAACTAGATGGCACTCGGCTTGTGGTGCTCAAGGCACCAAAAAATACATTTGGAAAAACTTAACGGCAATGTCTCTTTCCAGAAATCATGACCCAGTTACTCAAGATAATCCACAGACCTTGTTGTGAGCAGTTTCATAGAGGAACTATTTTGTCTCACCAAACTAGACCCGTCAACTGTATCACTGTGCAGAAAGAAGCATAAATATAATGCTGGGTTCACACTACACAATATCAGCCTGATCATAGCCCGACACAGCGTTGTATGGTGTCGGCTTGTCGAACGCAATAATCCATTGTTTTATCTCGTGTAGTGTGCCATAGTAGATGACAACTGACACCATGTCTGGGACGCCTCATCATGTCCCGACAGAAAGTCTAGCATGTCTGATTTTCTTTTTGCCGTTGACGACTTCTCCAGTCACAGCCGTCACTTATACCGTCACCGATAGAAACACAGAGCGATCTGCTGCTGTAGACAACTGTATGACAACAACACCCCAGGGTTTTTGATATTTCCTCTAGGGACGTTACCACACAGAGTAAAAAGGGTAAAGATGATGAAACAGCAGAGGCACTTTAGCGACCCCGGACCATTAGCATCAGGCTAGCAAAGAATGCTATTCCTTTATAATGGGGATATAAAATAATGAAATAAAAAAACAGTGGCTTTTACTCACCACAACTGCAGAGGCTACCAGCTTCATTTGAAACAGACTACATTATAAACGGGCCGTTATTTATTATTCCCTCTTTATTTTTGTATTTTTACTTTTAATCCTCTCCCGTTTGCCTTGATAAAGTTAATGCATCGCGCCATCATTTCAAACTCAACACTTCCTGTATCTGTTAAAAATTAAAAGCCCCTTATAATTTCAGTTGAGAGAATCCCTTCATTTTCTAAAAGGCTTTTATTGTGAAAGATTTGCAGGAACTTGCGGTGGGGGATTCAGTGACTCACAGAGTTTGCATGTGGTACTTCAAATGTAGCTCCTGACATCTGGTGGCACTTTTTATGTTACTACAATAACATTTCCGCTGAGACATGAACAGCCACTGAAATAATAGCAATAATAATAAGAACAGGATCTGATGATGTCACAAACGATGTGAAAGCCCGAGCCTCTCGTCCATGAGAAGATATGGTTGGTGGGTGTCGTTCAGTAGAGAGCAAATAGTTCCTATGTGAAATTGCTTACAACAAGATCTGTGGATTATCTTGAGTAACCAGGTCATGGCATCTAAAAAGTGACATTCCTGTTGAGGTTATCAAATGTATGTTTTAGGCGCTCTGAGCACCATCTTGTTCCATTATACTGCAGAGAAGGCCGACTTCTCTACGCTCGGGAACGCACACCATAACAATTGAGATTGATAAACAGCACCACACGCAAGAGGAAAAATATGTAATTGGATTTTAGGGTGAACTGTCCCTTTAAGACTAAATCACTTATCATATGGACTTTTATGTTGCATGTTTGGAACTTGGATTAAAACTGTATATGGTGATATTGGTTCTTACCTGGTAGAGGTACAGAGGAGAAGCTGGAGGTGAGCGCCTGACGCAGGGTCTCCAGGTGCTGGTGGAGGAGCCCATTGCGTCCCCTCTCTTGCATCACGTCGCCTTCCAGTCTCTCTACAGCGCCACGCATGCTCTCCACATGCTTCTGCAGCGCCGCGTTGCGCTCCTCGTACTCCATGTTGGTCTTACGCAGCTGCCGCATCTCAGCTTCACGTGCTGTTTGGGAACACAGAAGCACATAGGGAAACTGAAACGATGGTGGATAAGAGGAGGAGTCCGGAGAGAGGACAACAGGGAGATACAGCAGTTGGTGCCATCATTAATTTTTAATCTGCTCAGAGAGGTGTCTTCTTTTAAAGTTTAGGGCATCGCTGAGTTCGGTGGACTGTGGAAACTATTCTGGGACGATGGAGCACTATAAAAAAAAAAAGTTCTCTCGAGGTAGCAGACGAATGCGTTTAGAAACACTTAGACAAATGGAAGTTTAAAAACGTCACAGTGCACCAGCTACAAAGTTTCTCTCAGCAAGACGAGTGTCTTTACCTTTGCTGTGGTTGAGAAACTCCTCTGTGAAGATCGGTATGTCAAACACAGTTCTGTCCTTCCCTTCTGCATCCTTCTGTGGGCAGCCAGAGACAGTAAGAGGTAAGAAGATAAGCTGAAAAGTGAAAACATTTGGCCGCACAGACCGACAGCGAGAGGTGGTCATTTATCTCGCTAGGCTGTAGGTGGGAGGGTAATTTATTTCATACCTGGCCGCAGGGGAAATACAGTGATACAGTTTAAGAAAATGAGGAAGGTGATGTAACTTCACCAACAGTGCTGCTAAGATATCACAGGCCCTGAAATGGTTTCCAGTAAATTCACAATACAAATGTGTTTCACAACAGCAGCACAAGATGCAGCGCAGGTTTCACTTGTTTACTCCTTCCTCAGAAAGAATGCATCCTTCCGTATTTCTCAACGTAATTAAATTTATGCTGAATCCTGTATCCATTGAAATCTGGAGGGGAAACGCTGGTATCCCCAGAGGAATGCCGATTCCAATAAAGTCACCTTGACCATAATAACCCTTCAGGAGTATGCAATAAGACTCACAAAGGAAACCTCTTAATTACATGCAGAACTTAATAAAAATGAATTACACACTTAGTAGAAGCCACTTGTTTGGATTATGAACACAAACACAGCACCAAAGCGGATTAACCCAGCTTTAGTGATGCAACAATAAGCACTTAATGGGTACAGCAAGAAGAGGGCAAACAAAACACGTTTGGGTTCCTGGGTGAGGAAACAGTAAAAACAGACTCTAACTACGATGACAGAAAACTCAACGTGACTAAAACTAGTGACATTTTCACATTTTCACTTGTTGAGTCTTTGAAAAATTTGGTTTTAAAGTCAAAAGTAACCTTTGAAATTCATGTTGATTAAGCATGATATTTGCTCCCACCCTGTGAATCTGGGTGAAAGATTTTGTGCTTTGCATGCCTCAACAGAAGCTGCACAGCAATACAGTAACATTTCAATGATTAGAAGATTTATAAGCTTAAATAATTATGATATTTACTTCTTAAAGGGATAGGGATAGTTTTGAAGTGTGGTTGTGTGTATTACCTACAGTAGATGACAGTCAACACGCCCCCAGTTTGGAGAAGCAGACAGGAGTACCGACACATAAGCTAGACAATATACTGCTGTGTATGGGGCAGCTGCAAATTTTCATTTACATTTATTTATCTAAGCCACCTAAAAAAGTTCCACCTGAAGAAAAAACCAACAACAGTTCAAGTGTAAGCCATACTGATCTCATCAAAGCCAACAGACTCCACTGACAAAAACAGTAACTTTAGCTCACTGAACAGGGGAGCTGCTGGTTTACTGCTGCTTCACTCAATTAGTTTGTGTTATTGTGTGACTTGGGTGAATCTGAACTTACCGTTTTAAACACCAAAGTCACACAACAACACAAACTAACTAACTTGTCGAGGCAGCAGTAGACCCACAGCTCCTGATGTTAAATTACTGTTTTTCTCAGTGGAGTCTGGCTTTCAAGAGAGCGATATAACGGCTTCAGTTCCCCATCGGAAATCTTTGCCTGACAGCAAGGTAAAGTGGTGAAAATATTCTGTACGCTTAAACTGATACAGATTCTTTTAGGTGGCTAAAATACATTTTGTTGCTGACCTCTCCACAGCAGTATATAGCTTAGCTTCTGTGTCAGTAGACCTGCCTGCTTCTCCAAACTGGGAGCATGCCGACTGACATCTGTATGTAATACACTGACTATGGATACGTACCTCATACAGCCCCACTTTTAAAAATAACAAACATCTGAACTATCCCTTTCAGGAAAGTGATTGTAAGTGTGATAGGGCAGGAAAGAGTTACTGACCTCGTGTAGAGCCTCGTTGGCAACCTGGTGCCCAACATCTGGAGAGGAAGGAAAGAATAAAGTAAGCAGATGGTTCATGTTTCCCTCGGTGCAGTGCGCCTTTACCACAGTGTGAACTAATAGAATGAATGAAAGTCATCAAAAAAAGTCCCCTCTCTGCATTCTATACTGTCAAACAAATGAAATGAAGCAGAGCACCTCCTTCAGTCCAGCAGAGCTGTTTATGTCATCAACATTTTTGATATCCAAACTAAGATTTATCCACGGTAACAAAACAGGACGAGATAATGAAGACCATGTGTTCTGTGAGAACAGTAACGGCTCCTTGGTCTCAGGTTGAACTATAACTCATAATCTGACCTACTACGAACTCGAAAAGTATCCCCTTTTCCTTGCCACATTTCCATCAACTGAGCAAAGGAATAATGAGTTTTGGTTCCTCCACGAAATAATGGAATATATTCAAATACGTAGATAAAACATTTTGAGCATGTTTTATAGTCCTATAATTATTCATTTCTGCAGAATAATATTAAAGGAAAACAGACACAAAACCACAAAATGCAACTGACGGCTTCCCGCACTATATGACTGATGTACGTTCACATTTATCAAACTGTCTGGGCAGAAGTTGTCCACCAAACATAACACCTACTTTCTCCAAATTTTGCCAGACATATAAAGTATCTGATCTGCCTACTTTTTAAACAGTAGTGCCTCTAAATGATGGTGGGATAAATGCCAGACTAGCAAGCTTCATTCGTCGATGCCAACTTGTCGTCCTGCTGCCTTTTAACCTCACCTCCTCTGTGCCGCTTGCCCTTCTGTTTCTCCTGGACCTTCCTGGTGAAATGTTTGTAGGCCTCTGTCTTCTGGTACTTCTCCAGCTCCCGCATGTAGCGCTCCTTATCTCGCTCTGCCTCATCCAGGTATCGCTGCAGACAGAAGACAGAAAGAAAGAAAAGGTGAGACGAGCTGGGAAGACTCAGCCAAAAAAGGAGGAAAATGAGATTTGGGCGAAACAGGATGAAGGAGGATCGTGGGCGAGATGGCATGGTGAGAGGGAGTAATTATTTCTAATCAGGATTAGTTCCTCTCAAAAGACAAAAATCAGTAATTTCCAATATTAATAACCTACATTCACTCCTTGTTGCATGCAAAAAAGCATCTTGTAATATCATTAGTTTGGGAATTGGAGGAAACTAATAAAAACCATCTTCATGCAAAGACCCTGTCTCAAGATAGCAGTATATCAGACTCAGCTTTGAGCTCATGGTTCGACAACATGACACTAATCAGCAGCAATGCTCTACAGACTCTATCCCACTTCTGGGTTTAAAAACAAAACGTTCTGCAGTGTGATTCGTTAAGTGGTTGTAGAGCGGTAGAAAGAAAAGTTCCTGCATGACACTGCTCACAACAAGGTCTGTGGATTATCCTGAGTCAACGGGTCATGATTTCTTGAAAGAGACACTGCTGTTGAGTTTTCTAAATGTAATTTGTGGCGTTTGAGCTCCACAAACTTAATGCAATCTAGCTCCATTACACTGGAAAGAAGGCAGACATATCAACAGCCAAAAATCTCCAACACTTGGCAACTCACACCAAAACAATCTAGACTGATTAACAGCACTACAGGTAAGAGGAAAAATTTGTATTTCTTATTTTGGGTTTGACTATCCCTTTAAGTACACAGTTTAAAATAATGTTTCTACAAGACAGACTTTAATTTGGTGGTACAAACGATGAGCTGCTGTAACTTCAGGGCTGCGAGAACTGATTATCATTCTGTTGATTCATATTCTGCCATATTCTGAAAAGGCCATCCAAGTTTTCCCTGGTTGAAGCACTTAGATATCTTTGCAGCGGGAGAACAAATTGTTATGGAAAATCCGCCCAAACATGACTGCAATAATGACTCTATCACTACAAGAAAGCAACTTCATCCTTTGTAATCTCTTTCTGCCAGTCCTGCATCACAGTCGAGGGCATATCTAGGACACGACACAAGATGCCATCAACTATGGCAAGACAATCTGTAAAAGGGTGTCAAACTACCAGACACAGTCATGTATAAGTCAGTGTTTGTCAGCTTCAAAACACTGACACCATAGACTTGACAGGCTTTTGTTCTTACACTCTTTTTGTGCGCAGCAAGCAATTAACTAAAAGTCTCTGCTGGTTTGAGAGTGTTGAATTTGGCCTCTTAAATGCTGGCATGTTGCAGATTAATACTTTGGTCCATTCCTTTGGGGTACTGTTGGTGCAATTACTGAAAGCCACAAGTAATGACAATTAAAAATCCACCACCTTGTTATTCAAAATCAAACAGATTTTGCCTCTGACAAGTTTTTTTCTTTAAGTGCTTTCTCAAAACTGCTCGCCCTAGATATTTGCTATTGTCGCACTAATCCAGTGCTTTTCAAACTTTTTGTGCTCAAGGTACACCAACAGGCAAGCCAAAATTTCAGGGCACACCTGTATTTATATCTGTATTTATATCTGTGCATAGCTTCTATAACATGTGGTATTACTCTTATCACGACATGAGACAATAAAAATAAGAAAAATATGACAGGTAGCTTTTGCGATACTATGACCGTTTTTTTTTCTCGTCTTTCGGTGATAGGTTGTTTTCGCTGGTGCTTTGCTGTAATTTGCTCCATACAATAAAGCGATCCATTGTCCCACTCATTGCTTTCTCCTTTTAAATGTTATCATCCCTCACACCGCTGCCAATTAAGGCTTTTGATGTGTCACACACTAATAATTCGCATGCACAATCAGTGACAAATAGGTTCCCTGTGAAGGTGTTTTTAATTAAATTAAATGACATTATTAAGCTAGAGTTTGCCTTTTTATTAGGAAATGGGCGCGTACAACACACTGATACAGTCCATTAAAAATTCATTCATAACTTTTTGTAAAGGCCCAGTGTTGAATCTTGCAATAATAATGTGTGGTTATCACAGAATCCAACGGCACACCTGGACTGACATCATGGCACGCCGTCTGAGAACCACTGCACTAATCAATATGAAAACTTATTTGACCATGTGTGCATACTGGGGTCTCTATACAATCTTGGAATTGCATAAACTGGGTATGATTGGAAAGCTGAGACTAGGGCTGCAACTAACGATTATTTTCATTGTTGACTACTCTGTCGATTATTTCTTCGATTAGTTGACTAATCATTTTATTGAAAAATGTGTTAAAATGTTGGAAAATGTCGGTAATCAGTAATTTGGAGTACTTTTATAGTACTTTCCTATGAAAAATGACTCTAACCGATTAGTCGACTACTAAAATATTCACTGATTAGTCGACTAATCGTTGCAGCCCAAGCTGAGACGCATATGGTTTCAATGGGATCCATTTTATTTATGTAGGATGGTGTTAGTCCCCATTGTAGCCATTTCATCATAATGAGACCATGTTTTTTTTAACTTGACCTTACTGAATGCTCCAGGTCTGTAGTTTGTGGCTGTAAAGTTTCACGAGGTTGTGATTATCCTAAAGGTCCCAGTAGATCATTTTATTCAGTAGTTTCCAGAAGAGAAGTGGTTGTTAACCAACCAGCAAAAAAATGTTAAAAGGCTTTGACACCAAATGACAGCATTAGGTTTTCTATGGTGTTCCTCAAGGTCTTGGTGTCTTAATATGGTATTTTGGGGGATTTTTTGACCTTTTTTTTTCATTCTCAGGAGGTCAAAAATGCCTAAATTTGCACCAAATTTGAGTAAAAAATTATATGAATGAAAAAACTGCTGCAACAACTTGTGAGACATAACTGAACATAGGAATGGCCATCTCATACTTCCATTAAAACGTCCTAATGTTCTCATACACTCTAAACGTTTAAAGTTTTACTAGGCACCTTATGAAAACCCAAATACTATTACAGTTTTGTGTCAGAGCTAGTGCTAAACTGCACCTTAAATTAATCTTCATGTTCACAGCTTTCAGATAATGTACACCTCTTCCAAGTGGCATTAACTGCTGACTTGCTATCTCCCCATAAAGATCCCCTGCCCTCCACCACTAAAAAAAAGACAAACATGTGTCTATGGTAAGGAGGACAGGACTGTTTAAAGAGAATAACGTACAAAGTGAAAAGCAAAGAAATGCAGAACTTTGACACATTATTCCTCACAGTCGTATGCTCATTGTGTAATCCTGTCTGGAACTTCTTCACTGACCTGCTTCTCCTCGGGGGGCAGCTTGCTCCACTCGTTGCCCAGCATCCTTGTAATTTCTGGAAAGGGCACGTCTGGACGTTCTGCCCGTAGCTGCTCCCGTCTGTCGTTCATGAAGCGAACGTAGCCCGTTAGGGGGGCCTTGGGTGCGTTGCTGTCCTTCATTGGCTTCTTCCTCTTCCTCCCCTTGGTCCAGCTGCCACGTCTGGGCTTCTGCAAAGAGAACAAAAACAGATATGTTTTGAAAGTTCAGGTAGCAATCCCCCATGATATACACACTGGCAGGACATTCCTGGGAGTCCGAATTGGAAAAATATGTCATTTGATATCTGTGTGTTCGGCGCTTACCTCATCTCCATTTCTCTGGCTGTTGTTCTCTGTATTGGCTGCAGGAGAGCCTGTCTGCTCATCCATGACTTCTATGATGTCAAGGGAGATCTGGAGAAAAACAGTGGGAGATGTTAGAGTAGGAAACATTTTATACCAGTAGAGTCAGAGCTACAAACCTAACTGGTATTAATACATGATCTGGAAGGGTCTGTGATTAGTTAAGGTGAGGCTTGTGCTTTCTAGATGAGCCATATGGGAAAAAAAAAAACAATGGACACACATTGTTGCCCGATGAAGGTGGGTTAAGCATTCTGAGACAGGGTTGGACTAAGGCATGGAGCATTGTTACCAGGGATGCTGCCCAGCCAGGAAATAGAGAGCAGACTGTTCCTTCTGCAGCGCTATCGCCATTTCTGCTTTTTGTCCAAACTCCTCCCAGCCTTGGCTCCAACTCTCCTCTTGGCCAGCCACGTTTCCTCTAATAGAAATGTCTTGCTGCTATCAATCATTATTGAGCAACTGAATGAAAAAACACAGCACCCGACTACTCAGACACTAATTTAGACTACTTTCAACAGGAGGAAGTAGTGCTGTGGAACAGCTTCATAATTAGAGATAAGAACTGCTCCATGCTAAAAAGCCCTATGGCAAAAATAATTCTCTAGTTGAAGTCAGGGCCTAACTATGCTTTAAAGAGAGTAGTCAAAATCATTGTTTGAAAAACCGTTTATGAGTGTTAAATACTTGCTTGAATACGTCAATATGTTTGACTATTTCTGACCACAAAAAAAGATGAGGTTATTTATGTTTTTTTAAGGTGACTGAGAGAATACCTAATTAAAAATGATGCTGGCTCAGAGTCCTTGTGGGCAAACAGCCCAGGTTGAGCTCTGAAAATAGCAACAACATCCTTCTGTTTAACCTTTGACCTCTTCCAAATCACCATGTGGGAAGCAAGCTGCTGTATCCTGGATGTGGTTTCTGCCCCCTGCCACTAAGTACTGTGGGAAAAGGCACAAAGGAATTAGCTGGTCTACCACCAAAAAGCCCTTTTGGGAAGAGGATATGTGGGGGAAATTCCCCCTACATTAAGCAGCTAAGGTAAGCAGGGGTTTTCTTTCAAACATTTCTGTGTGAGCTGACACCTTATACAAGCCTTTGTCACAGATACTGCCAAACAAAAGGAGCCCCAAAATGTCACCTAATACTTCACTTGCAGGTAGTGTTTTAAGTTTCTGAGGATTAGCTATGAACCCCAAAAATGTAAAAGCCATCAAAGAGGATAAAACAATACCCATTTTGTCTTTAGTTCACTTTCCACCTAACCTAACAGATACAGTCTGTGCTGCAGTGCCACCTGCTGGATTTAAGCACACAATGCATGATTCAAGGATAAACTGAGTGGAGTTTTACCTGGAAAAAAACAAAAAAAACAATATAAGGTTGTACTTATAGGACGGTGTAAAAAGTGAAACTGTAAAACAAAGTGGGGTTATCTTTTACAATTTGTAAAACACCACTCTGTATGTTTGGTCACCCATATGAATGCTGTTCAGTCCATCATATAAATCTCATTAATCCAAACTATGACTACCAAAAGAGCTAACGTTAACCTTGCTAATAGGACCCCAGCCCCACACACAATTAGCACCGGGTGATCCCTGTATTTTAATACCCAAAGAAATGGTCACATAGCATTAAATACAATAGGTTGTTATTTTGGCACTTAGCGTCCTCTGATGGTTGTATTTATGTTAATATGTGGCACCCAGACAGTTATCATTACTGTTAACGTTAAGCTAACTATATTAAGCTAACGTTAATTAAGAGCTGTAGTCGACGTGTTTAAATATTGTCACACTGGCCAGTGAGTAAGTGAGCAGAATAACATTTAACAAAGCTGCTTATATGCAGCGTTAAACCGAGATGTTGAAGAAACACACACAAACCGTAACAGCTGGCAAACAGCACCATTGTTGGCTAGCGTCAGGTTACGTTGTGTTAACCTACACGAACTAGCTAGCGTCAACTTCAACAGCTGTAGTACGTTGAATGTGGTCTTCAGGGCGACGGCATATTATTGTACTGCCGTTGAATATCTTATATTCGTGATAACTAACGCTAGCCTTAAAAACAAAAAGCATATCGAGGTGAATATTATCGTAAACAATGGTTTAGCACTAGCATAGTGGACTGATGTGCTACTAGCTCGCTAGCTAGCTGTGCGGCTAGCTACTGCTATGGTAGCACTGAGCTCGCAGACGGGCAGCTAACGTTCTGCTTTATTTTACGCTAATTCGTCAATATGCGATTTGAAACATCGTTAAATTAAATATTTAATGCGCATAAAGTACAACTACCGAGTGAAACTTACCTCAGAGAACGTAATCCGTAGCTGTGCCTGTCAAAAATGATTTTCCTAATCAAAACAATACAGCAGCCACTACATAGAATCAAACCACATAGACAGGCATGTTGCTGAAAGGCTGTTATTTCTGCCTGTATTTTTATTTATTTATTTATTTATTTTTGATATTCCACCGGACTTGTGTTGTGTTGTGATTGTTAGATAAAAGAATAGCAAGGAAATATATAGAGTGACAAAAATGAATTATGTGGTAACAAGATAAGGTAAGTGATGTTGGCTTTACCTGGATGGCTTCAGATTCAGCCAATAAAAGGCTCACAGAAAAATGAAACAAATAAAACCTCATTATCCATGGTTTCCTTTCAAACGTCAATAGGAACCAACACAAAGAAATTAAAATTAATTTAATTACAGCAAACTGTTCTAGATATTCTACTTCTGTGGCGCCTGGTTGGTCGCCGTTTTCTTCGTCAACATTGACCAGTGTCTTTCAGCGCGTTGCTTCCCCCTACTGTTGATTTCGCGTATTACACTTCTCACATTTATTTCCAGAGTGAGCTCCACTGGGAAATTTCAAGCTGTATTTATCAGACGTGGAAGTAGGCTACGCATCAGGGCTTGTAAGACGAATTAAATAGCTGAGATAAGGAAATCTTTCATCTGAACTGGACTTTTGTATGTTACTCAGGTAAAATGATGCCATAGGAGCAGAGATGGCAAACGTTCAGTCTGTTTGTAGTTTGTAGGACCTTCCTCACAGCCTATATTGCAGCTGCAACTTGAAATGCTGCCATCACCTTTTGCTGTAATATACCATTATCTCTCTGTAACTGACTTTGACTGTTTGAGCTCTGCCAGAGCCACACACACACACATATACACAGCTCAACAGTGGCAGTATTTACAGTGCTGGCAACCCTAGGGTACAATCAAACTCTGCAAACAATCTTTTCCTCACATTGCACTGAGTGTCCCCCATACAATGATAAATGATTTTATTCATTAGAGAAAAATACACTGCCTGTGGAAACCGTCCCTTTCATTCTAACCTCGTCTCTGTGGGATAATGTGTCGTGTCCAAACAGGACATTCAAAAACACATTCACGTCCTTTTGTGGACTGAATGCACGTGATTAATAATGAAGCTCCCGACCCAGACAACCTCCCCTAACTTGAGAGATACAAAATGAGAGGGAGCGTGAGAAGGCTAATACTCTAATTCCAAATTAACAGATCGGAAATCAACACCCAGGCGGGAGTAACCTAACTGTAGATGCAGTCTAATTGAAACTTTGATTGCAATCTCGTCGCAATTACCCAGAGTTAATCCAACCCAATTCTCAGGCTCATTACACACACACACACAGGTTGGGTCCACCCAGAGTTCAGAAAATAAAGTCACAAATAAAATCAAGACGTTTAGCTCGGAATGCTCCTCAAATTTTCCATAGATAATTAAATCAACCGCTGGGGATGCAAGAAATGTTTTCCCAGAGATTCTCTCAAAGAAATAGAAAACCTCTCAGTATCAACATACTGGGTCTGATGATGTTCAACCACAGTTTATGCAATTAAAGCCCTCAATATCAAAGGTACTGTATGTGACTTTGTCATGTATTAATCATTTTTTATTGCCCATGGGTGAACAGATTATAACATAAGTTAAAAACGTGGCCTGTCCCAACATTCTTGGTTGCCTGTAACAGTCTGTGGATTGACCTCTATGTAAAAGACTCTGAATTTCACTGCAGTGCTACTGTGTGCAACAGTAGCTGATGTTAGTTTAGAAATGGAGTCAGTCAGTGTCTACAAATGACCACCCACCACAACAGAGTCAACACATGCTGTGTTTCTGTTAGGGGCTGTATATTTTGCAGCAGCAGCCTAGAGACGGACCTTTACCTACCACTGAGGTTTGCGCGAGCTGAATTCAAGCTGTTACAGCTTGAATAGGGATTGAAGCAGAAGGACAGGGGTCCATGTCATTGGTCCGACAGCCCATT
Source organism: Epinephelus fuscoguttatus (assembly GCF_011397635.1). NCBI lineage: Eukaryota > Metazoa > Chordata > Actinopteri > Perciformes > Serranidae > Epinephelus > Epinephelus fuscoguttatus. The sequence goes on along the minus strand of NC_064755.1, from coordinate 36,058,429 downwards.
GGTCCGACATCCCATTAGTCCGACGGTCCGCGGTGCTGAACAGCTCCCGGCGGGCGTATTTCTACCTTGATGGTGTGCCGCGACCGGCTCTGGGTCAGCTGGGAAAGGCTTGAGGCGAAGCAGGTTCACAGCTTATGTGTTTGTCACTTTCTTTTTCATTTTAACCCACACCATGATCTTTTCCTGACCCTAACCAAGTGGTTTTTGTGCCTAAACCTAAGCAGACCTTAACCACGGGGCATCATGATGATTTCAGAACGGACTTTGGAACAATGGATTTAATATGGTCGGAACAATGGGCTGTCGGACCAATGGGCAGTTCCCGAAGGACAGTGGGGTGTGCTAGCATCATTTATGGTCTGATAAACAGTAAGTTCATAAAATTCAGCACCCATATCATAATTTCCATGCCCACAAGAACTGAAAAAGATACATGACATGTGAAACACATTGTGATTTTTTGATTTTAGCTGGCTAATGTTAGCTAAATTTGACTTCCTTTTTAACATGGATGAAGCAAATATATACAAAATACTGTATTGAATAAATAATGTCAGCTAATTCGTCCAGATCCCAGGAACTGGTTTGCAAATTTTGATCAGCTAAAGCAACCAATAGCAGATCCATGCCTTGTGGCTAATCAAGCTAACTTAAGCTAGCTAAGATAAACAACAAGCTAACCATAACCTGATGTTATGTTCTCATCAAATGTGATGCGAATTTTCATGTTACGTTACTCCTACGAGTTTGAGCCAGAGAATATTTTGTGTTGACTTGCTTCATACGTGCAAATAACTGAGGTCATTCAAGCGTGAATCGATGAATGAACTTCTGCTGGTACGTCCTTGGCATCATACATCCCCGAAGGATTTCAATGCTGATTGGCTATCGCCGCACAAACCGGTTGCTGAATTTCAGATTTTCTCAACTCTCGAGAATGAGCGTATGATGCAAAATTGTGCTTCGTTCCTCATTCGTGCCGCTTAATTTGCATATTGTGAATCATTTGGGACACGTCCATCGCGCCGCCCGGCGGGAATTCATGTCTAATCGTATCTTTACATTGACTTTTCATGTAATTCACTTGCGCAAATTGTTTTATTCACGCCTGGTGTGAACACAACCTAAGCCAGGGGTAGGCAACCTGTAGCTCCAGAGCTGCATGCGGTCCTCTCTGGTGGCTCCTTTTCCTCTAAATTTGCTGAACCTCAATAGCGGACCTCTTCTTGAGTCTCCTGAGAAAACGTAACTATGACTTCCAAATCCAAAAACCAAAATGTCTCAAAGGAAAATAAAGAATTGAATAGTGCTCAGACATATTTGTTTGCTTTCACCGCCAACACTGCTAAGTTGAAGTATCAAATAATCATAAACAGCCTACAGCCCCAGAATAGTTGCTTTGTTGCTCCGACCTAAGCAATGGTTAGCCAGCTAGCTGTAGAGCCATTGGGTGCTGCGTAACATCAGCTGATAAAATAATTTGCAAGTGGCAAGTATAATGGATCAGACTGTCCAAATTAAATGTAGGAACATTGCAAATATTCATGTTTTTCTAAAGATGGTTATTTATTTTCCTGTATCCTATAAACATGATAGCAGTCGATCACTGTCAGTCTCTTGTTTGTCACTTCTGTGGCCAGTGCAGGTGCTCGCCTGCAGCTACAGAGGATTCTGACTCCAGTTCACTGAACAGCCTCAAAGAAAGGTGTCATTAAAATCAAAGATTTTCTGACCAACCTTTAAAATTTCTCATGGACCACCATGAACATTCATTTCTGTAACTGCTTATCCTGTTAGGGGTCGTAGGCTGGCTGGAGCCTATCCCAGCTGACATTGGGTGAGAGGCAGGGTACACCCTGGACAGGTCACCAGACTATCACAGGGCTGACACATAGAGACAGACAACCATTCACACTCACATTCACACCTACGGACAATTTAGAGTCACCAGTTAACCTGCATGTCTTTGGACTGTGGGAGGAAGCTGGAGTACTTGGAGAAAGCTGACACGGGTTCGAACCAGGAACCCTCTTGCTGTAAGACGGCAATGCTAACCTCTGCACCACCTTGCCACCCTCTTCGGAAACATATGAATCTCTATCTCTATACATGCCTGAAATGGATTTGTAATGATGTGCCCACTGCTCAGTGAACTTTAAGGAGTTTAAGAAAAGCATCCACATTCCCTCAATAAGTTTTGTCTACTTCCTCTTCAGGACATTTCTAAGAAAGTCTTTCAAATAGTTCAGTTGTTGGTTATCCTGTTCCTGTAGGTGCTGAGGGTAATGGTGTTATAATAGTAGTTACAGCGAGAAAGTGAGTTTTTCCTCAGTGGGTGAAAAAGTAGAGTAACAGCCCTTAGTCAAATGTCTTGTGGCTGCGTTCAGAGGCTGCTGTCAGTGGAAAAACTGACATCTCTGGCTTTTATACAATGGAATTCTCGCTGTAAGACTGTTGAACATCAGTGCAAAAAATAGCGAGTCCGCAGGGCCCACGCCAAAACCTGACATTTGGTATTGATGTTTTAGATGGCTGGAAACAATTCTGCTATACACTCAATTGAAGCTGCACAGCTTAACTGTTTACCAGCTTTATTTATTCATATTAAGAAACTCTACACAATGCAGCCGGCCAGAACTGAAAGCAGCTAGAAGCAGTTTTTTTTCTCAGGTCAGGTTGTATTAAATAGCTGTATGTTTTTTCCTGTGTGGACTCACTGGCAATTAAAACAACAGGCACACAAATTAGCTATGATAATGTTTAGTTGAGGTGAACAGAAAAAAAGTGTCTGCCAATAATATGGTAATGTCTACCAGCAGATATCTTATATTCCAGCTCTCCAACAGTCATGAATTAATAAGAGGTAGCATTGCCTGTGGAATCATGTTTGTCACTAATTGGCTGACTTGGAACACAGAAATGATGCAGGCCAACTGTTCAGCTCCCAGCAGAGGCATGTCTGGCTTGGATATTAACTTTTTTTTTTTTTTTTATTTTTCTTGACCATTCAGCATCAGTGGTCGCTGCATTGTGGGTAGTGTCACAGCAAACAAAGCTTGGGAAATGGCGAGCCAGGTTCAATCAGCCCTGCACTGCAGACTACTCTTCAGATCCCGGCAGGCCTGCGGGGCACAGCGTCCAGCTGTCCCCCGTACCGTTATCCACCTGTCGTGTCACGTCGAATCATCTGCTCCCAGCCTGAGATGTTTAGTGCAGAGGAAAGGTTTCCAGCCACTGGCCCTCTGTGGGTTGGCCATATGTCCTTGCCAGTCGGCCTGTGTGGCCTGGAAAGCGGTAACGTTGTGACACCCACACTGCATGCATCAAGCCCTTCTTCTGCCTCAGGATATCAAGGGTGATGATGTCACATGACGTGCCAGCAGGGTGAGAATAGATGGTCAAGTTAGTGAATTAGTGGATCATCTGCGCAAAAATGATGCTACTGAGTAAACAAGTGTGATTTAGCACTGTATGAACTGAGAGCATGGCACTATTAAATAGCATTGATCTTAAGGGTCAAACTGATTTAAGCTGATGTGAGTGATTACCATATAATACATCTGATACTCATGCTCAACCATTTAACTGTCTTGGTACTATTGCGAGCTGTAGAGACAAAGCGGCACCCTCCGAAAACTGCAGTTCATCAGATGGCCACTTGAGGCTGGCTCCAAAATAGAGTCAATCCCCATATACCCCCATGTTAAAATACCCAGCTTTACAGCAGAAATAAACATGTTTACAGCCTGGTACAAAAACAGTTTTGGTCTTTACAGCTAATTACCCTTCCAAGACAACTGTGGGGGGTGAATTTTCTTTTACTCACTCGTCTACATTTTATCAACACTTACAGTTACACGTCTGTTTGCGAGGTGTCGCTGCAGTCTGTGAGTCAGATTCACCACTCGCTCCTCCACAGCTCCAACTTCATCCAAATATGTTCACTTCTGGCTCCAGACATCCAAGAAGGCGATGACTAAAATGCCGAACTCGAGGCTTCAGCGGCGGTCCACAAACCAATGGGTGATGTGATGATGGACAGAGCAGCAGAGATGTCAATAGCAGCTTTGTTGACAGCAACAGGCATCTCATCAACACATACTATTAAGATGTTTCCATTGATGATGGGGAAAACATCACTAATTGTAGACATAAAGCATTTCAAAACACATTTGCTTGTACAGTAGTGACCATTCTCAGAACCCATCGGCTGTATTCGGTGAATACAGCCTCTGGGGGCAGACCCCTGATTTTTTGGCATTCCAGTTTGATTTGGGCGGAGGAGGTGAATTTCCGTTTCCGACTTCCGTTTATATATAAGTAAATATGCTGAACCATTGCGATGGATTCAGAGTTTGCAGTGACGCCAATTATGTTCCGCCTCGTTAGTTCACCGCACGGACCAATTAACCTGTTAACAACTCAAACGTGATTGGTCAATATCACGTCGACTACAAACAGCCTACAACCAGAAACCAGGGCTCTTCCGCTCTTCTTCTGGAGGCAAGATCTCCGGGGTTTGCCTACAGACTCTACATTCACTGACTGTGGAGTCTGTATATAGAGACTAAGTAGCGACAGATGAGTTATGGCAACAGCAGGAATTCACTTTGGTTTTTGATTGGTTCTCTTCTGCCCTTCTGTTTCCTTTATTGATTTAAGGCAACGATAACTTGTTACTGTATTATAACTGCACAACCCAACTGCAAAAAAAATGTTAGCATCATACATTTCTGCAAATATGTGACATTTACACATATTATGTAGCAGATATGTTGAAATGTTACATTTCAACAATGCTGTGGTTTATGTGTGGTAGGGTTGAGGCTTAGGAAAAATCATGTTTTGGCCTAAAATACCTGTTTCTGGGGGCACAGTTTCCTGCTGGAAAAAACAACATTTTGGGGCTAAAAAGCCTCTGGAAATGCAGCAATGACTCATTAATAAACCAGTGGTTTTGTTGTGGTCTGCAGTGGTCTGCAGCTTGGCATGCAAGTCACCATCCTCTCCATTTCTTGATGACTAAGTCAGCTCATATACTTTGCCACTTTAGAAATATGATACCTATAAATATGACAGATATGATGTATGTGAGGTAGGAACAGGTGACATGAGGCAATGCAAAGATCTGCTTCCGTCACCGCTGGTTCTGGTATGTCGATTTGGTGTGTCTGGGCCGACTGAGAGAGAGAGAGAGAGACGCACAGGGACTCATATGCACTAACATGCATGCACGCCTGGACTGTCTGCCACAACAGAGAACAAAGAAGCTTGCATTACGACACACACAGAGGGAGTGTGACTTCATCCTCCACTTAGGACGCCATCAGTCCATTATATCTTTACATAGCAAGTAGTGGTTCTCTGCTTCATTAATGCTCTGAAAATTTTATACAGCTTCTTTAACTCCATACGTTCGTACAGTCTGGGACATTGTGAGGAGCTTCATTACCCCGTGGGACAAACCTCTGCCTATACAGAGTGTGTTACTCCTTTTGTTTCTCTCTGTATTATGAATCAGTCTTTAAAATGAAACAAAGATATAAACAGACACAATGTTCATCATCATTAAACTAAGTGTATGATGATGATGAATACAAAATGAACTTCGCAAGTGCCTTTTTCATCCTCACAAGAGACTCATTGGGTTATAAAGCATCAGAGGATAACACACTGTATGTAAGGGAAGAAAATCAAAAGCGAAATTTTCATTTGTTCCACCAGCGAGCGGTGTGAAGCTGCGATCAGATTGCGTACCCACAATTATGAATGTAACGTTGCATAGTCATGGCACCGTCATGGTGTGTCTGCCACTAGACACACGGGTGACACATTCATTTGAACACTAACACAAACATCACATGAAATAAAGGTCATACTTGCACCACAGCCGTCCTCTATAGAGCAGATAATTGGCTTCGATTTTTCAGCCTCTTGCTGTATACATTTGGATATTAATGAGAATAAATCTGCTGCAGCTCCTTCATGCCTTCATGCTTTAAGATAGGTAGTTAATATTAATACCATGGTGTGTTGTTTGAAAACAAGGCTGTCAACATATGCTAAGTAATGCATTCGTTAGCTTAGTTAATGACCTCATCAGCATAACTGGTTATGGTTCAGCGTATGATGGCGAATATGGCAGGATATTAGGCAGCTCGAGTGCCTCTTGCTTCTTATGAACAAACACAAAGCACAGCTGTGAGCTTTGCCAATACCACAGAGAACAAGAGCTCAAAGGGCGTGAGGACTGTTGCATCATCTTGTTGCTATGCAACTGTCTAATTAGTCTTAGGTAGCTAACCTGAAGAATCAAAGTGGTATGATGTTGAAAATAAGAATGGGATGGAGACGGATGAGTGTGGGTACATTCCATCCTCAGTGGGAGAACACAGCGTGGACAATTTTCTCATCTTTTCCTAAAAGCTGTGGCTGGAGCAGGGATGGGCTGCCGTGTGCCACAGAGGGCCAAGTATGCAGGATTTCATACCAATCAAACACGATACCAGCTGATTTCAGTGATTAGTGCCTCTTCTCTGGTTGAGGCTTATCAGTGAAACCACCTGGAGAAAAGGCTCAGGTGCTTTTAAAAAAGGGTCATATGTAATCACAAGCACAATGAGTAAAGGTAGAATATCTCAGAGCTGTCATTATCATCATCTCCTCATCCCTTTTCATAAGAACAGTTGTGTCGCTGTTTCAGTTTATGGAGCTTGGCCTTCATGAAGAAGCAGCAGGAGAAGTTTACTTTCATCCAGTGGAAGAAGAACTTCTCACTTCATGTTCCTATTTAAATGATTTCCAATTGATTTGCCTGATCATGGATGTGAAAAACATAACGAGCACTGCATTTCGTAGGGAGTAATAAGTAGGTGTGGGGTCAAAAATCAATACAGCAAAGTATCACAATATTTTTGTGTGGCACTATCATATCGTCACACAGTGCTCAGTATCAAATTTTTTATTATTTAAATTGTTAATATTACAAATACTTAAATGTAAACTTGGGGTAGCCTAGGCTACTTAAAAAATAAAATCAATTCATTTTTCAGTCAAAATTTACAGTTGAAAACAGGTAATAAATCACAATATATTTCATCCCAATACTCAGTACATGGCAATTTAAAATCGCAATAATATTGTATCGTGACTTAAGTATCGTGATAATATCATATTGTGGAGATGATTTCCACCCTTACTAATGGGCAGTTTAATCTTTTTTTTTATTATCTATTGGTAGCCTGGAAATCCAGACCCAAATCTAGAAAGATTTAGGGTCTGGCTATGAGTAATGCAAATGGCCCAACTTGAGGGGCGGCACCAAGCATGCATTTGAAAATATCACTGCACGCAATTGGATAACACTACGACCAATCAGAACAATACACGGGGTGACGTATCCAGAGCTTAGCTGCCAGCGGAGCTAACTGGTAGATTAGACTCTTGCCGTATCTGGTCGGCAAAACAGCAAAAACGTCCTTCTTGCAAAGGAAAGATTCAAGCGCCGTCTTCTGTTCCTCTTTTAGAGAAAAGGCCAGGTCTAACTCGTTCATTGTAGCGGCCAAACAACTGGGGCTCTAGTTTCCCGGCGCAGCGCAGGGTGGCGAACCCCGCACAGAGCTAGTTTCGAGCAGCGCAACCCGAGGCGCGCTCAGTTTGGTAGTTTGGCAGACCGAGGTGCGCTGAGATGGGTGTGGCAGCGCAGCAGGGGGAGGTGTCGACAGATCCAGCTTGGCGCAGTGACAGTTTCGTGCCAAAAGGCTTCGCCGAAGGTGCGCTAAAAGCTCGCCAACTGAAACCACGTCTACTGTCAGCGCAGGCGGAGCGCAGTTGGTGTAAGCCGAAGTTTGGCTGAACGGCAGACAGTGCGCACACGTCACCAAAACCTCACAGGCAGGTTTCCAGAATATCAGGCACATTAACAATGCAATAAATAGCCACAAAACCACTATTCAATGCAACTATCTGCAATCAGCACATAAATGTTTCTCTTTATCGACTGTCCCGTCACATCTGATGTCAGATCAAAGGGGACTGGCACCGTTTGGCACGTTTGGCGCGCGTAATGTAAAGCCAACCTGATTTGATTAACACAGCTGCAAACTAATGAGTTCACATCCCTCTCAGCCAACCACAAACAGCCACAGCATCAGACAGGGAGTATATATTCAGCATCTGTCATCTTAGAAAAGTCAAAAGAAAAGAAACAGAGTGAGACTGTGAGAGAGAAAGAGAGAGCGCGCTCGCACGAGAGAAAAGCAACATTGATTTACAATTGTGGTGACCTCCTCCCAGGCTACCTTTGCATCATCAGCCCGTGGAGGTCTGCTCGCAGTTCCGTATATTCGTACACTGCGAGCAGACCTCCCGGACCAAAACATCAGTTTCCTCCTGGGAGAAGTTTGGCTGTCTGACGCTGCTGCTCTCTTCTGCCATGGCCAATTGAGTAAACTCTCATTACACCTTCACACGGCGCATTTAAGGGCGAGGAGAGGGGCTCATTTGATTGGTGTGATGTGTGTAAAACCCACTCCACGCCTTCTCTCCTCCCTCTTTCCGACTTCCGCCGGTAGGAGGAACGGAGGTGGGAAAGAGGAGTAGCTGTGCCAGCGCGCACGGTGTGCCAAACTTGCAAAATCTGCCTGGCCACACCCAGTTGGCGAAGCGCAGGTGCGCTGCGCCTCCGCCGCGCCCGGTCTGCAAAACTAGAGCACCCGGTGTTCATCCGTAGCCATCTTGCAATGTTTACTAACTGATTCCGGACTTTGTCGTTGCAGCGCTGTTGTCATCTGTTTAGCTCGCCTCTGGCGCGCCTATATCAAATACACCGATGTGATTGGTGCAGCTCGGCTCCAACAGCATGGGTAATGAGCATCATTACTGATTGCCAGAGTGACTCGCTGAGCAAATTCAAATTGTGCTCTCGCGAGAACTCTGGATTTCCAGGGTAATCTATTGGTGCAAAAATGTGTAAAACTGTAGTGACTTCACAGATACAACAATGACGAAAACGAGATGACGACAACAAGGTGGCATACAGAGCTACACGTGATACTGATGAATATATAGACCATAACAAACAACAGAAACAAGGGATGAAATAATAGTCACAATAATTCTAATAATAATGGTGTGTGTAAAGGGGGAAAATAAATAGATAAATAATTTAAATAAAACCTTAGGACCACAATAAAACAATAAAACAGCTGGGTGATGATAGCAAGGATGGAATAAAAATGAATAAAATTAATTAACATTTTGATATTTACATGTGCCAGCATATTCGTATCATGGCAGGGCAACCCGGTCTCACTCCGAAGTCGTCGAAATCTGGTGCTTGGGCAGTGACTTGTGGTGTCAGACACCGATGAAAAAAGCCATCCTTCGGCATCGGCATGATACGCAGCCGGTTGATGTTATAGTTTAACGCCGCTTGGTGGCATCAGGGGGAAATGCAGTGGGACAAGAATGAAAGTTAAGACGGCGAAAGTGTGAGTAGGGCAGGCAGAAACTTTGGTCCCACAAACACTGACTTTCACCCTTGACTTTCGTGGTGTTGTACTGATGTAGTGCCTTTATTTTGAAAGAGACTGTATGCAAACTGCACATTTCCTGTGAAAACAGAGGTGTAACTTGAAAACAGACAACGCATGTAACAGGCAGAACTTCGGCGCTACAACCACACACCCAGGGTACCTTGCACATTATATCTGGACATGGAAAGTCCATGACCAAACGTCGATATGTGACAAGGGTGGAGTGAGAATGTGTTGGCAGGGTTACGGAGGTGGGGGCACTGATGTCACTGGCAGCAGAGGGAGGTTGTTACCATGGTGAGGATATGTCCATCTATATGTATATTGGTTGTGTTTAACAGTTCGGCAGGTGATAATGATATTGATGAAAGGAGCCCAACATCTGTGCAATGAACCTACTGGGCTGTTTTTTATTTGTAAAAGGTGCCATTGGGACTGATAGGTTTTGGTAAAATTGTCCTTTTAGTGAATTTAGTGGCAGTTAAATCTTTTAAAAAGTTGCTCCTGTAGGAAAAGTTCAACATTTGGGAAATATCCTTATTGACTTTCTCCCCAAGAGAGATGCGATCAGTAACACTTTAATGTTACAGGTTGCCTGGCTCTCTCCATAGATAGAAAATAGCCTAGCAACACCTCTAAAGTTCACTAGATAACATACTGTATCTCATTTGTTTCATAAATAGAACTGTAGGAGTACATGGTGTGATGAAGTGGAGTTTTGTTCTGAATTTTTCAGACAACCGTGAGACACTGCATGAAATCACCTGGTGGAAGGATGAAGTGCTGTTCATAAATAAAGTTACAACACATAACTAGATAAAACCACAGTTTGTCTCTTCTTTATACATTTCTGTTCGTGTGCACATCAAACAAATGAGATGCATTTTAATTAGCGCGCTTCAGAGTTGCTGGTCGGCAGCGAGCCAGGTTAGCTGTTTGCTTTTCATCATTGTGTTTCTACACCTACCTGCTGTTATTTGACCTTTGATGTTATGAAGACACCACTGATTGAAATGTGAGTTTATTGTGATTCGCTGCCCTGTGTGATGCATTTTTATATTTTGAAGCTCTCTCGGCATCTTGTTTTGTGTGTAATTTATACACAATGAACAATACTTCATAAATTTTAAATCTGCATCTTGGGGAAAGAAAGACGTCCTGCTAATCACCGCTGGAATAAAATTAGCATTTGAAACAGGTGCATAAGGTCAACAGAGATGCTACACAAGAAGAGGTACTTACATACAACAGCTCTGGGAAACAAAGGGAGAGGCTTCTCAGAATTCAAAGCCAATGCCAAGAATAAAGGGAATGAAATTGCAAAATAAAGAGCTAACACTATAAACAGGAGATATCTGAGAGAAAAAGAATATAAATCTGAAGACAATTTTCTTACATCCCTGATGATAAACACAGAGGTGATTTCTGCACATTACTTTCTTGAAAGCAGTAACAGCATGTTCAGCCACAGACTTTAAAGGCATGTACGCATTTGGCAGCACATATTTTCACAGAAACACACAACAGAGGCAGATTAAATAAAACAAATGAGACCCAGATTACAAACGATGGCTCGAAAGAGACGAGACTGCCCTTTGTAAAGGGCTAAAGAGGCGAGAGGAGATGACAATGGATAATAACTTGATGTATGGCGCTTGTGCGCTGAGCTTTAAATGTCTTATCTAAATTCATACACAATGACAGCGCTTCTCCCCAACCATGTCACGTTTATCATTTTCGTTGCACCGCCTGGCAGATAATGGACAAAAGAAAATCAATAAGTAAGAAAATCTTACTGAATGAACCATGAGGCGATAGCAACGGGCGCTGATGAATGCACTCCATTCTCATCCATACTGTATTGACTTTGTGTAGGATGGTCATAAGCCTTATTCCCAGGGTTTATGCAGCACCTAATTCAACACTTTGCATTGGGTTATGGGGAGAAGAGAGAAAAACAACTAATGTTTACACAAAAAAATACCTACATGAGCATATATTGTATCTTTTCAAGTAGCTTGCAAAAATTCCCAAAGACATGAATGCATTCACAAAAAAAAGAATCATTTAAAAACTACTAAGACTAGAAAGAGGGTCATATTATAGACGTTTCGGAATCCATGGGCGCATTAACCTGCTCAATGGACCTGGGGCAAAAATGAGCTGCTGGGCCCCCATGAGCCCCCCACTTTCCCCCTTCTCTATACACTGTGTACAATAGTCGTAAGCTGCAGTATTATATAATTCAAAATTCGTTGCGTGGTAATGAGATAAAACACAAATTGATTTGGGAATATGCACCATGTCTGCACAGCATGAGCTAAAATAATGAACGTTAAAAGTAGATTTTACACAAGGTTTAGTTGGCACCTGAAAAAATGTACTTGTTGTCATATTTGCTGAGCCTGAACGAAAACAACCAATCACAGCCAGGAGAAGTTCCCAGTGCATCTGCTTGCGCATGCGCTGTGTTGCCAACAACAGCGCACGCAGTGACAAGTAAACAGAGGAAGACTGACGATGAAAAACAAGCCCCCCCCAAAAAAAAAAAACCTAGTTAAACCCACTCCAAGATAAAACAAGGAAACGTTGGAGTGGCTTTACTAAGCTAGAGAGAGCTTGTGGTGTTAGGGTTTCAGCTTTGCCTCTTCCTTGTGTTTCCTGTTTCCCCTTCCTAGTGTCACATATTTGTTTTCAGTCTGTCTCTGTGTGTTTGCTGGCCGTGGCCTTCTGGTTCCCTCCTCTTGCCAATCCTCTGTAGTGCCAGCAGCTGGTGAATCTGCACACCTGAACCACATCTACAATCAATATAAAACCCCAGCTCAGAGTTCCAGACTCTGCCAGATTGTTAGGTCCTCTCTGCAGTACAGACACCAAGGCCACTTTTATTTGCTTGACATGTTGTCTTTTATACTTTTGGACATCAATTCACACTCTGTTCTGTGTCTCAGTTTCACCATGTCTAGCTTGGTTCTCGTTTTCTGCCCCTGAATTTGGACCGCTCTGCCTTCAGCTGCACATCTTTAAACTACAATAAACTGCCTCTGACCACTCCCTGTTTCCTAGTCGTTTGCATTTTGGGTCCTAAATTGAACTGCTACAACAACTGGACCTGCAAGGATTAGAACTGACACTGAAGCCATAAGCTAAAGACACTGAACTTGACAGAGTGAGAGCATGCGCAGAGGAGTGGGGCTGCGAAGCATGTGCATAAGCAGAGACTGACACGAGGTTAGAGATTCCTCCTGGCTCTGATTGGTTGTTTGCATTTCAGCTCGATGAATTCTTGCAAAGGCCAGAAGTAGCACTTGGAAGAAATAGACGAATCTTATCTGACTCGTGTACTACTATCAGATAGTGACAGTTTAAGCAAATATGACTAAGTTATTTTTATAAAAGTAACCTGATGAACCTTTAAAGGCCTTATCATGTCATTGGATATTGTCCTTTATGTAGCACCCCACTGCACACTAGACTAATGGGGTGATTTTGGGTTCGTTTTGTGTTAAGGTAGCTACCCGAAGGTTTACCTATTTTAAGTAAGCTGATATTACTCTTAATGATATCCAAAAATAGTCCAGGCATATACACCCGTTCTAACTTATTAACTGACCCCAGACAACTTTATAAAATGAAACAAACGTAGTTTACTGAAAGTTTTGCAGCAATACAAATATTTACCCTTTGAATTAAAATGAAACAAACAAACAAAAAAAATATATTGTGCCAAAAACACAACTTAGACCCCTTTAAAAGAAATCTATAATAACCTCTGGACTAAACCAAAATTACCTCACTGAGCAAGGAAAATACTAAAACATATACACCTCTCAATTAGCTTACCACAAATGTAGGCTATATCAAAATACCTTAATGCTTCAATAGCTACTCAAAAACTGGTACTCAATAACTGATGATACTCTATACAGTAACGTGGGCCCACACACGCACACTCACATTCACACACTCACGACAACAGAAAACCCCGTTGCAGCCTGTTTGATGCTTGAGTGCGTTGCGGCCGATGGAAATCCTCTTTTTCCCGCGAGCGAATCCACACAGCAGGCTCACAGTTCAGATGAAGAAGTCCTCTCCTCCGTGCGAAAACAACACAGCTTGTCCGATTCACCACTCAGCTGACGAAATCAATTTAATCAATCAATCAATTTAATCCAGCCGTACATGTTTGAGCCCTCTGATGATTCAGAGGACGAAGCAGTAGCTGAAAATGATTCCTTTCAGGTGGTCACTGAATGGTAAGTTTCAAAATGTTTTGTGATTCATATTAATGTTACTTCGTAGAATAGTTAGCATAACTTTTACATGCAATGTTACGGCCAGGCTCCACCGGCTGCAAACGTACAGCGTAGCGTCGCGGCATATTCATTTGGGCTCCACTGACTGCGTACGGAAGCGACACGTAGAGAAGCCAGCGGGGTTGTTTACCGTTTGCTGAGCCGAGAGGCTGCATGTAGGCTGCGTGAAATGTTAAAGCATTTTCCACCTAAGTTATTACATATATTTGAGTTATCTACAAGTTTACTGTACTGTTTGTCATCTACTCGCTTTCAAATGTCCACCACGGACACAGTGTCACGGATAAACAATAGAAGAGCCGCGTAAAATAGAGTTGTCGCGCCGCTCTCGTTGCCGGTGGAGCCGCTGTAATTGGTTAACAGGGGGGCGAGCTGCTACAGGACTCGCGCTGCAGACGTGCCCGGTTGAGCCCGGCCGTTAGCTGAGATGAATGACAACGGGAGGCTAGCGCTTTGCCTTTCTTCATTGAGATACGTTTTCATTGAAAACATAAATCTGCTCCGTTTTTCTGATAATAGCCTTTTCATTCAAACACATCCAGTCTTAATAGATTAAATATGTCTTTACTCTGACACACACACCGACCCTCAAAGCGGGAGAGACCGGTGCCGGCCGGCCGTCTCTCTCGAGTTAGCTGGAGCAGAAAGGTTTTGTTGCGCTGCCACTGGGGGGCAGCATGAGACAACTGACTGATGATTTATGATTGGTTTGGAATTTATTGCGTAATAAATCTCAGAGATAACCATGGCCAAATCAAACCCAATTTCAAGAATGTACAAAAACTTAAAAGACAGATATTTTGAATTTGGATGGAAACAGATTTCTTATTGTTTTACATGTTTAATATTATGTACATAAGACCCTAAATTACATAGTTAGAAGGCTATTGTGGATTTGGCTTTAACTTCACTTCACGTTGCACAAACACACACACACACACTAATACGAGCCTCAATAAACTCTCAGATAATGAGGAATTGTGCGGTAGTGTTTAACTAGCCTACATTTCTTCTAACTATGTGAGATACACTCTGTTCCTCACATTCCACTCTTCCCGGTGCTAGCTTAGCTGCTGCTTCCTGCTGCGTGTTTCTTTTTTTTTTCTCCCCTTGTCTCTTCCGCATTTCCCCCCAATCATCACAGGCGAATCAAACTGACCACATACTTGACCAATAAAACAATAGAACAAACCCACATGAATTCTCTGAATGTACATGTCGCGATATTTAACTATTTACTTTCAAAATGATTTTAACATGCAGTTGTATCCTTTTTAACTGAAATCTCCATTAATTTATTAATATTTACTGTGTCTCTATTAAGTGTTATGAAAACAACCTTATTAAGTGTTATGAAAACAACCTTAATTTCACTTCATTTCTTATCTTATTAGGTCTTTCCTCCCTTATAAAGCACTACATTTATTTAACCCCTCATTTTCTCACAAGGGCTACATTTAGATAAGCATAAACCCATATTCTTAAAAACAACAAATCAATACAGTTTAACCTAGTGCTTTCTGGGCCGAAGACCATTTACCCATGATACAAATGTAACACTGACTGCTTGACAAGGCATTTCCTTTCTTCTTTGAAATGGTAATAAAGACAAACAACAGACACTTTCTCAAACGGGTGATAAACCTTTATCTTATCAGGGACTAACAGGTTTCACAGCATGTAAAAGCATGAGGAGTCTCATTTTATAGATTGCTACATTTGCCGAGCCATTTAACAGCTAGCATGATGCTAAACCTATTAGCATACTTTAGGTTGCTGAAATGTCATCTTTTCCATCAGTAATGACTTTTAGGGCGCTTTCAGACCTAGAGTTGTCTTGCTTTGGTCTGAATCAGGGACTAATTTTGTTACAAAGTTCAATAATTGCCTAGAGTTGCTTTATGTTCTCACGGCAGCATTTTCAAGCGGACCAGATCAAATGTCTTGTGTGAGAAAGCTGCTCTTGATTGGTCAGAATTTCCATGTGGGAAAAATCCAGGAAGTAAACCAAACGTTGAAGAAGAGTACACTTGCAAGATAAATGTGACACTTTCTAATGTGACAATGGAGGGACAACTACGCAGGTTGATTTTAGCGCTGCTCATCGTGGACTATATTGCTGTCATTGTTCATTTTAGTCAAACCATACAGTTTGAAAAGGAGGCGCGGCTCCAACTAGAAAACAATGTTTTGATGCATTGGATGTGCTGAATGTGCACATTAAGACAGTACAGGAGGAGGTGCACATTAATAATCCTCCAGGACTGTAACATGCTCATATTTAACCCAAACAATGTGTCATGTGACTGCACTTGGCTCAGATCCAGGTCAGAACACATTCTCACCGCAAACAAACCGCACCAGAGTTCGTTTGTAACCAGACTGAGATCACCTCTTCAAGAAGGTTTGTTTTGGTGCACACCTGAGTGTGATTGCTGTGTTCACACCTGCCCAAACGAACCGCACTTAGAGGGAAAACAGACTTGAGTTCGACTAAACCGAAGCAAACAGGGCAGGTGTGAAAGCACCTGCCGTTGACAAATCAGCAAAGTAAGCTAAAGTTTTACAGCAGCAAACTGTCAGGCAATTGGGCAGCAAACCAATCTTGACTTTCTTTTATAGTTATGGCTACCGTTTTTCAAAATATTAATCAAAAACTGTTCTGTCCTTGGAATAATATCCTAATTTCTTACCACTCAGAAACCCAGAGGAAGGTTATTACTTTGCTCAATCAATAAAAAGCTGATTTCCAAGATGTAAAAAAACTAACTGTTCCAGGTTATTGCTCCAAGCTAGCACCAAAAGCTCATTAACAATGTACACTTAAGGTAATTTTCACAGTGTCGCTTTTAATCCCAACATGAACATTGTTGATGCTGTGTGGATTGTGATTTTGGAGTGCGTTCAGACCTGATGGGCTGCTCGGAGCAACAGACAAACACATTTACTTGTTGTATAATGCCACGTTCTCTGGGGGAAAAGATGAGCTGAAGATAGAGAGGGGAAAGAAAGCCTGAATGGTGTGCTCTTTTTAGTCTGAAATATAATGTACATGAAATGAAAAATTGACAAAAAGCATGTCACTGTGCTTTTGTTTTGGTAATTTTGTAAAAAGGAATACGAGGCAGACAAAACAGACATACCACTGTTATAATTCAGTCAATGTTTTACCTTTGATAATTGTATTTCAGTTTAATTATACAAGCAGCATCTCTTGAAAATGGACTAGCGTGAAACAGTTTTAGTTTAATAAATTCATAACGTTCTTGGGGAAACAAATTTTTTATGTATGCAGCAACAAGCTGTTTATTGTGCCTGTGACAAATTCCAGTCATGGATGTCATGTTGGATCAAAGACACGATTACATTTATCATGCATTTTGCATTGGTGTGTATTCGTGTGTGCATTCTATTGAACAACAACATAACCTGAACTGTTACAGTCGAGTATTTTCCTGCATGACGGCATGTGATCACATCAGGGGAATAGTCGTAGCTGCAATATGCAGCTGTGTGTGTTGCAACCTGTGGATGTCCTCACCCGCTCCTCTCCCTCGGGTGACAGTGATGGGCAGGTTGGTTATGGGATATCGGCAAGGTCATCAGATGTGAACTTTTGTCATAACCGACATGTATCTGCACTTCACAGTGTTACGTGTATTTGTACAGCAGCAGAGGCAACATGCTTGTAGCTTCAGGGAATAGCGGTACATGTCCATCATGTCCTTTAATGCACATGATGGACATTGGATGGAAAAACATGTCTCTTTGCTGCATGACCTGGTCACACAACCAACACGTTGAATTTCATGTGACACTGTTTGATGTAAAACCAACAGACAGACATGAACTCAGGTCTGCACACCTAAGTGTATGATATGTTCTTTTGCAGTTCATGAGGTTCAGCCTCAGCATGTATCTCCGATATTGGCTTGTGATGTACTTACATTTTACCATTGTGTAAGCAGACAGCTGGCTGCAGCACAAGCAGGATTGTTCATATAATAGCCTGTACGCTTTATACTGTAGGTACCTGGAGGATTACAGGGGACCTATTATGCTTTCCCTTATTTTCTGTCATATATATAGCGTTACAATGATGGATGTTCATATTAAATTTGGCCAGAGTTTCAAACAATGAGGGAAATGTATAGAAGTAATCCCCCTGAGCAACAACCTGAGGATTCAGATCATCCTGAACACTCTGTTTCTTAAGTTTGTTTTTGTTTACTTTTCCACTGGATGGCGTTGGATCATAACAGATTTCTTCATGGTCATCTGCTCCAGACACTTTATTGCAAACGTAGCCTACACTGCGCCATCTAGTTACATGCTAACATCAGGGAAACATGTAAACTTGGTTGCAGATGTTGTCAATTTCTTCCCGATTTCAGATCATATTCCTATTGGAACGTGTTTGATTGTGTTTACAATCTTTTATTAGTGAATTTTAAAAGGAGAAAGTGTCACTACACAAAGTTGTTCCCCAGGTGCAAGTACACAGCTACATGAAGCAACATGCTAATGTCAGGGAAACATGTAAACTTGGGTGCAGTTAATTTTGGATCATATTCCCGTTGGAACATGTCTGGTTGTGTTGAAAAGCTTTCAATTACGATTTTTCAAAGGAGAAAGTGTTGCTATACACAGTAATTCCCCAGTTACAAGTACTTTGCTACATATAGCTACATGCTAATGCTGGGGAAAGATGTCATCTGGTTACTGATGTTGGTAATTTCTCCCCGATTTTGGATCATATTCCTGCTCAAACATGTCTAGTTGTGTTTTAAAGCTTTATTGGTGTTTTTGACAGCTATATTTTCTTACAGGTATTCCTCTGCCTGCAATGATTGCGCAAAGATGAGATGCATAAGACCCAGAAATGCTGACCTATCAGAGCAGATGGGCTTTTTCGGGAGATGGTCTTAAAGAGAAAGGTGCTAAAATGGAACATCTCAGACAGAGGATAAATGCAGGTGTTCTAGTGGAGAGAGACAGTGTGAGGAAAATAAAGTGTTTCCTTAGCCATTTGGGGACAACAGAACAAACTGTAAACACAACACTGACAAACATCATCTTTTGGGTTGTCATGGAAAAACCCAGAATGAAGAATAAATACAGAATAAATCAAATTAGACATAAAAAGCAGGAAAAAAGAATGATTAGGTTGTCTTTGTCAGTGCAGAGATATTGGGCAGTATATTAAATGTCACACAGAAATTTAAAATGAATAATGACTGAAATTAAGTTATTTGAACAATCAGTGTCCCTTCAAGTCACACAAATGCACAGATACACACTAATTTGTGACCTGAAGTGATTTCCAGTGGGTTACATTTTCCTTTGAATTCAAACTTGTCCCATTAGTGCTTCTTTTCTTCAGCCCTGCTAAACTAATTGGACCTTACATGTGCATGCGAACACTCTCGATTTCTGTAACTTGTAGCATTACAACAGGGGGGATCAACGACGTTATGCAACAGGGCATGTGTTTCGGTCCCCCTTACATCTTTTTTCCTTTGACCTCGTTACCAGGTTTGCCTTTGTCTCTTTCTCAACCCCTCTTCCCTTCATCCTCTCTCCTTTCTTTCCGACTGTCTCCTCTAGCCTCCGGCAAAGTCTTCCACTTCACGCCTTGCTCGAATGCTGGCTTTGTGCAGTCATGGTGTTAGGCGGGCTGGTTGAAGACGCAATTTAATTAGCAAGTCAGCCGATAAATTACCCCTGCAATTAAAAGGCAGCCCCTCTTTTTTGTTTATGCCTATAGGGAGAGCTCTCTAAACAAACGACTGCTCTCTCTGTGCAGACACGACACTTCACTGATGAGCGCACATGAGTTTAGCGTGGCCGAGCTCCCCTCCAAAATGATGTAAATACAGTTGTGAGTGGCCTTCTCCAAAGAGCCAAGCTCCATTTCCTCCTGTCTTGGTAACAGACGAGCTTTATCTTCTCTTACAGAGCTCTGGCTTTGGCTGAGGACCAGGAAGCACCAGAGAGAGAACACAGAGTCGACTTCAATAGCCCACACACACACACACACACACATGCACACACACACACATGCACAAATGCAAAAGGACACGTTCACGCACAAACACACAGACGTGTTTGCAAAAGCAGTCCAAGGACCAAGCCGGGCTGTCCTTGGTGTTTCACTTCCTGCTGATCAGAGAAGACTTTCAAAGGTGAGCAGTCCTTCACAGGCTTGTCATCAAACAGCCTCTTTGAGGATACTACAGAGTGGGTCTCAAATTATTGTTTCTTTTTCAATGCCTCTTTTTAAGTGAATTAGTAACGAAGATAATTCGTGGTTTAGCTGCTTATTTTTCCCACCCACTAGCAACACATACACCATTTCCTGTTAATATGTGGCTCATGAATACTGCATCAACACTCTTGTATAACATAAAGGAGCTCTATGATATTTAGAACATAATGTGATTCAGAGATTGTCTGCATACAGCTCTCAACATGGAGGGGGCTGAGCCAGTGGTTAACAGTGCAAACAGTGCTAACAATGGCAACAGTCCTGACAGAGCTCATGATGTTAAACAGAACCGGAGGGTATGCTACACTTTCACTGTGACGACCTTCTGAGATCACTGGTTACTGCTGCATGAGCGCATTGTGAAGCAATTAACTAGCCAATTTACAACTTCAGGATCCGTCAAGTGATGCCATTGGGCCCTAAAAGACTTTTCCCATAGACTTACAATATGAAAAAGAGTCTGTAAAGCAGTGGATACATCTTTTGAGCCTTACAACCCCCATGAAGTTACTCATTTCACAATCAGGATTTGATCTATTTGTTCCAAGTCTAGAGGAGCTGCACAATGAGATCATTTTATCCAAACTGAAGTTAGTGGGCTAAACTGGAAGTAAGCAACTCAACTTGCAGAAGTCTGTCGTGACCTTGCTGTATGGGCCTACCGATGCGAAAAATCTGGATAATTTTATATCTGAGAAGTCAAACTTTTAGGGCGTCATGCACCACTGAGCACCTTTCATAGGAATAAATAGGGTCAGAATTCCTACACTGTATCCAGTTTGCTTTATGCATCGATGGGCCGGACTGTCTACCACAACAAAATACAGAAAAGGCTTAGATGAGGCTCAAACACCCAAGAGTAAGCTCGACTCCATTCTCTCCTCAGGACGCCATTACATCACTGCCTCTCGTCACAGCAAATGCCTTGAATATCATATAGAGCCCCTTTACAGTCCTTTAGTAAACTTCAGCTGAGAATGGAAGACTTCCACTTTCAGATTAGTTGGTCATTTTAAAGCTGGGTGGTTCTCTGGGTAGAAGTATCCAACAGATGACTAATGCATTACTTGCACCAAAAGAGAAAGCCAAAATTCCTTCATTCATTCATCAATGCTGTTTACAGTGGCTAGTAGTAGCTCAATGTGTAGCTTTCCAGCTCACGACTTCACTGTTTTGTTCACCTTCACCGCTTTCATTGTGTTGTTTTTCAGCAGGCAGCTGTTTTCATCTAAAACAAAACCCACTGGACTTCCGGCAAAAACACAAATGGCAGACAGACACAGTTAGGAACTAGCTGGTGAACACAGTGGGGCACTGAGCAGCTAAAGAGACACTTATTCCCCTCTGGAGTTGGTGGAGACCAAAAACAGAGCTGAAAGAAGAATGACTATTGGCTTGCATTCACCAGGTGGCCACAAACACGAATCCAAATGAATGAATCCAAAAAATATAATGTTGCTTCGTAACTGCTGGTTGTGCAGATGAGCAAAAGTTTGTCGCCATATCAACTTCAAGGTCTAGTGTGCAGGATTAAGTGGCATTTAGCAGTATGGTTTCAGACTGCAACCAACTGAAGCTTCTTTCATGTGGGCGAACTATGGTGGATGATGCGTAAACATGACAATGCAAATGGCACTGTCTACAGCCAGTGTTTAGTTTGTCCGTTTGGGACACACTCATAACATGAATGTTATATTCTGTTTCTGCCAGTATATCCCTCTAAATTCGACACACTGGACCTTTAAAAGGTGATGATATGCAATTGATGCATTTTCACACAACTTGTTTCTGTTGCCGCCACAAGCAGCCCACAAAAATCAGTTAATGCTGTTTTAAGTAATAAAAAAGGTAAGGTCTAAGTAATCGTGTTCACTCAATTAACATATTGTGCAACTCAGGAAAGAACCAAACTCTCTGAGGACTAGATGGGAGCAAGGCCATAGAGAGCTGAAGTGAAACTTGAATTAATGATCAGGTTCTGTAACTAATTGAAAATCAGACTGAAATTTGTAATAACAAACATAACTAAAAGTACAGTCTTGATACTTTGCCTTACTCAGCTAAGATAAAAAATCTAACTGAAATTGTTAGCTCCCTTTAACAAACAAAAATCAGGAAGGTTTCAGCTTCTAATCGGAGGCTCTAAGGTAGGTGCACATTTATCTTAGAAAATGAACACTAAACCCCAGAAACATGTTTTATTTTTATAGAGATACCCATAAAAGCAATGTTCAAAGAGAGATTATATTAAGTCCCAGAAGGCAGTGGAACAGCTACTATGGCGCTGACATCAGTGCTCTCTGTAGTGACTGACGATCCTCTGTGCTGAATGAAGGCCTCAAGGCTCCAGATCTGTCTCCTCATCTGTGGGCGACAGCTATTTAAAACATCTCCCAATTGAGAGCATTTGCTTTACATGACATTTGCTGGCAACGTATAGGTAGTCATTATGATTTTGACTAAAGGGGGCCATAACGTCTAGTGTCATCACCAAGCGCTTTGCAGCTTCTCCTGTAGCTCCAAGGAAATCATGTCAGACTTATCGCCGAACGATTAATGAGCGGGAGATACAAAGTCCAGACACACGTGATGGCTGTGCGACGAAAGCATTAAGGCACTAAAAAGACTGGCCTTTGTTCAAGCGACTGGCAGTGCTGAGGGTAGCGGAGGGCGACTGGAAAAATGAGGCAGCCTTTGCTAAATAAGTCTGGGTAATCCATCAGATGCCAGGCCTCATTATGGCTGTGGGTACAGCATGAAAGAGAGCCCTTTATCTGGGCTTCCTGTTCTTATTAGTAGCACTCAAGCAAGGGATACTAGCAGTCCCTCCTTCAACGCCCCCCCACCCCACCTCTGTGCTGGGGGGCCACTGCTGACACAGAGAAGCAAAGTCATTCTCTGGCCTGCATTCCCTGGCCAGGTCTGTGGGCAGACCTGCCAAGTTGTGAGGATAAGTGTGTCTGTGTGTTGCCTTTGTGCACAAGTGTGTATGTGTGCATGTACATATCCGGGGAGGCTCAGTAGTCACTGTCGGAAACCTTTTGCCAGCTGCAGCACATCCTCCCCTTCACTGACGGTCGCCAAATCCAAAATGGTCGGAGCTATTTCGAGCCATTCATTCTCAAAATGGTGACATACAACACTGAAATTGTTGGATTGGACTTTGTCTCTCAAACACAGGTAGAACCATCTGAAAAATGTAAGATTAAAATGTATGTATTTTCCTGTTATTGCATGCTTGTCTGAAATTAAAAGAGCCTGAGCTCTCGAGGTGACACGAGCCACTTCGTGCAGTCCTTGTAGAGGATTTTTGTGTTGAAAAAACAAACTTGTACTGTGCCTACTCATCCACCACAGCTGACAAACTGCTGAGTGTGACAATATGAAGAGGAATGTGCCAATCCAAGATGAAAGCCCACACCACACTATGCGAGAATGACACCTGGTAGTACAGCAGTCATCTGCCAAACGCTTGCTTTATTTGTCGCTCACAGGTTAGTCAATAAGGAAGTACACGGACAAATTTACAAGTGGCAGCATTTAAGATTACAACAAAGTAAAAGCCAAACTATTACTGCTAAATCAACCATTACATTTAATCTCCTTCTCTTAGCAACTGCTGGTGCTGCAAACAGATGCAATACCCAATGGAGCCAGCAGAGGACAGTAGGTGACAGGGGTGGCAGTGCGGCATGTCACTGTCAGGGCTGTCCATGTGAAAGGCAGTGAGGGCTGTGCAACATCAAGGAGTCCAAAAGTATGGCAGGTGGAGCGAATAATGCCCCTGAAAAAGGAAGAGAACAAAACGGTACAAAGACAGCAAATTAGCCCATCTCCAAAGATGAGGGGCTTCAATTATCACAGCCAGAGACCAGCTGACAGTGGAGGGGAGCCGGATTGAACTTTTCAAAGAAGAGGAGGCACAGCGTGAGGGTCATTAAAAAAGAGGGGCTGCCTCTTGACAGAATGAAAGGTGGCAAATAGGACTGGACTCGTGCACTCTGGATGCAGAGGGTTCTTTAAGGAAAGAGAGACAGCCGGATGCCTCTGTGTGTATGTACAAGCATACCAGTCAGTCTTTTGACATCCCTCTGCTGCCCCCCACCCTTCCTCTCCCTGTCTCTCAGCAGGCTCCTGGATTGTGCTCTAATGGTAAATGGACTGCATTTATATAGCATCTTTCTGCCTTACCTTTCTCATTCACCCATTCATGCACACAATGACTTCATGTGGACAGGAGGAGGTGGGTATAACAGCCAGTGTTGTGATTAAAGGAGGAACTGCTCTTCCTCCTCAGCCACAGCTGCCCTAAGGTGGTGGAGGAGTGTTTGGATGAATTTGAAACCAAGATGCCTTTTTCTGTTCACCACAGATACAGCAACAGACCAAGCTTTCACCATGAATAGGGTAAAAATAAAACACAAATTAGCACTGTGGGTTATGTAATTATATGAATTAGAGATGTCAGTTTCGGTTAATTGTGCTTTCGATAGCCTGACACCCATTAAGTGGTAACTAGCTGGTTAATTTTTAGGGGGAAAAAAAGTAAAATGACATGAAATACAAAAGGCCATTCCTTTTGTTCTGGCGCTCCATTGACTCAGTGAACTTTAGCGCTGCATTTCAAAACGATATCCATGTAGAGGTCATGAAATTTTAATGTGTTGTAAATGTCTTGTATTTTTTTTTTCTATAATAAACATAATGTATAATTATCACCTTTTTGACAATGTCAACAAAAACCCAAAATGTATAAAGTTAAGCTTAGTAAAAAATAGCATTTATGGCATAACCATTGGATTGGATTGCATTAGACCGCACAAGTGTTACCTAATGAAGTGGCTGGTGAGTGTGTATTATATTTAAGGACCCACACCACGACAAGAGTAGGTATGAATAATAGTTAATTAGTGACTGACATCAGCTCAAACCACAAGCTTTTGAGCGTACCGTAATCAGATAACGTTAGCTAACGTTAGCATAAGACAATGTGAATCTCCATTGAGATAGCTAACATCACGTTAGGTAACGTAGTGTCAGGCTGTCGGCGTTAATCATATGGCATCTGAAGTTAATCATGTTTTGCATGTTTTGTAAGGGGTTTTCAGAGACTAAAATAAAAATTAGATAGAGTTAAGGACTTACAGGACACGAAGTGTTGACTGCACAACCTGGAGTTAATGTTAGCTGTTGGCTGCCAGTGGCCTCTTCTTATCGCAGCCAACCATTTATTCCGCCAGTCTGCATCCTTTGGGATGGAATAAAACTCCAGTCTGGGGTTTCTTTGTCGACTGGTATCACAGCCAACAGCACAACATATTCCTGGCATCCTTCAAGTAACATATCTTTTCGTTCTCTCACTGATTTTCCTCCTACTCTACTTGTTTTGGTAACATGACAACGCTGTGACCTGACTGCTGTGAGCGGACACAAATATGGAAGCGTGAAAACACTGTGACGTCATGTGGTCTTGATGGTCACTGCCTAGCCTCGCGTCACCAGGCTCTTCACATGAAGTGAAGAGCCTGGTGTTTAATCACTCTGAATTTTGTCTGGATTCTGGTTCCGGTCTAGAAAGCAGATGCGGTATTCACCAAATTCACCAGACTAAAAGTGTTCAGCATAGTAAAACTTTAAATTCTGGCGCACCATCGATTTAGGGTGATGAGGGGTGTAAGAAAATCAATTAACTTAATGGCTTGGGGCTTTTCTTGTAAATTATATTCTTTAAATTAAAAGTTTTACCACATTTTTATTAGCTTGGTGCTTTTATTTTTACATAAAGGCGCATCCATCGAATTCCGGATCCTATCTCTCTCGCCCTGGTTCCGTTTCCTTACCAAAACGGCCATAAACGGCCCCAGACTAGTCACTGCCAAACTCAGAGCGGTAGAGCGCACAGGGTGAATTTTATGAATGGAGGGGAAAAGAGGAGACGCATTCCCCTGCAGAATGTATTTTATTGCAGTTATTTACCCGGTATTTGCGAAACAAAATCACGGAAGGTAAAGTTCTGTCACAAAACTATGTTGTTGCGGATCTTTGCACATTTTTAAGTGGGTATACGGAAATCCTGGAGCTTTCTTAGTGGGTATACAGTGTATACCTGCGTATCACGTAGACTACACCACTGGTTGGGGGAGACCAGAGGGTGGGTACAATGTTTCCACAGTAACGCTGTTGGGTCGGGACAGTGTTACTAGTGGTAATCGCCGAATGAGTGGTGCCGCTAGATGGCACCCACCTGCCCTGGCTGGTGTGCAGTGCAGAGTGGCCAAGACTAGCTAACCAGTGGAGACTGAAGAGTGGACAGGGGGGATTATGTGTGCGTTCATAAATCCATTCTGATGCTCCATAGCCACATTCACCCCACTTGGCGCTCTGTTGCTCCATCTATCAAGACGGAGTGCCTATAGTGCACTTTGCCCCTCCGAGAGTGTGGTGCTTTGGATAACCAACAGTTCATTCCAACAGCACTCTGAATTTGCAAACAGTCTAGTTTGTGCCAGAGTGTGCTTTGGCACTCAGAGTGACTAGTTCCGAACACACCCTAAGATTCGGTTAACGTGGCGCACTGGCTGTCTCCACCAGACCTGGGTGGTGCGCAGTGCAGTAAACTGGAGAGTAGCAGAATTAACTTATAGTCCGACATGCATGACTGGTAAAAAAATATGCTTGGTGGATAACTGATTAGCAGTTAACCGCTGGCATCCCTAATATGGATATACATGGGGTTTTATTAGTGTGTGTGTGTGTGTGTTGGGGTGTGTGTCATGTTTACATTCAAACTCTGTAAACACCTGTCATGCCTGCGCTCTCATCAATATGGTCCTATCATCTGCATGTCAAAGGTTACCAAACAAGCTCACGGCTGAGCAAGCAGTGGGATCAAACAGAGGAGGGCAGGAGGCAAATCAGTTGACTTTTCCCCCAGACGGGATGACTACTGACAGCAGCTCACAGCCTCAATACAAACACACAACCCAGTCGAACACATGCTTCTGAGTCGTGCACACATTTGCCATTGCCGACACACAAACACACGAATAAATTCCTCACTATCTGGTCCTTCACCATGCATGCAGCTAATTGGGGCCTGATGAGGAAGTCCACTTCATCCAGAGAGACAATGAAGCAGGCAGCAGAGGATATCGCCAGCCAACACAAATGGAGACACAGAATGGCACTACAGATAAAATCTCCGCCAGCGCCTCCGAAACCCCACAGGAGCCTTTTCTTCCGTGCCTTTTCTTCAGGTGCTGGCACAGATGAACATGAAGCGGCCTAATTAAGGGTCGTTTCCCTGGGGAGTTGGGTAGACCAGCTGTATTATTTGCCCAGTCCGATATGCGGCTAGGCTGCTGTTTTCCATTTCTTTTTATGCGCCTCAGGCCTATGTGCTTGCCCTACTTCAGTCCACAAGGTGCTCTCAGTCTGGTAAAAGTGGATGGGCGAGCCTGGAGGATACGTGGGACAGACGGGGAGCCTCTTGCTTCTTGTATGACATTGAGAACATGTTTGAATTTAGCCTTTTGGACTTTGGGAATGATTTAATCAAGGTAAAATTGATTACATTAGCACTACAGTAGCTCATTATCAGTTTGGAGTCTTGATATCGCTTGATACTCAGGCCACAAATGTCAAATTGATTGATGACTCCTTCAGAGATATAATGCCCTTAGCACCTCAATGCAGCCACAAAATCAGTTCAAATGAACTAATTAAATATTATTAGACACCACTGGAAAGAAGGCTTTGTTATCTCTGGGTGCGTAGCCTTTACAGCTCAGTCAGTGATATCCAAGCAACCCTGAATTTATCCCGTCTATTCTCTCCGCAGTCGCCATTCTTCCAAACACAAAGCTAATATGCGGCGGGCCTGACAGTCACTACTGCGTGAGGAGGCATTTACATAAGCTTGTGTATACGGCCATTGTGATGATAATAGGCGTGTGATCTCCTGTGTCAGCGAATGAGAAAAACATCTCATCCATTCAAATAGATATGTCAGCCAAAGCATTAGCCTCCCCTATAATTGGCCACAGAGGTCACCCTGGCAAAGCAGAGAGGCGACATTTAATGTGGCACAAGAATTTGTTGTGCTCATTCACCCCCTCTCTACCCGACAAAACTGCTTGTGCCCGGCTGAAATGTGACACCCGGCCCGCTCTGTGCCAGTTGCAGCTGCCCGTCCAAGGGTCATGTTTCTGTGTAAGATTTCTTTAATGGTTTCCATTAATATCACTCATATCCACCGTCCCTGTAGAGACACACGGCCCGTCTCATTCTCTAAAAACATTATTTGTGCACTCTGTGGCAAAAGGCTGTGACAGTCAGTTCAGAAGATTACAAACTAACATTGAAACCCGACCTTGCGGGATGACACTGCCGTTAATCTAGGTGTTCTGGCTTTATAATTCTTTTTTTTCTGCAGGAAAGCATGTGGCCTATCCTCCTCACACATATTTGTTGTCTCTAAAAGAGACAACAGGGAGACAGGAGGGGAACAGACAAAGAGCTGTCGTTGACAGAATGAACCAAAATTCGAATCAAATATGACTCTAAGTACAAAATGTACCAGAGACGTCAGCAGCAAACCATATAACACTGACATACTGCTGGTGCATATTGAAAGCTTTTGTAGCTTACTGTACTCTGACATCAGTGTACCCTTCCGGAGAATCAATAAAAATAAAGCCTGAGCACTCAACTCAGTACCTCAGCTGTATACTTTACTCAATGGCTGAAATCAAGATTTAAAGGACTATATTTTTTTTTACATATGACGTTTTGTGCTGCATCACATCAATACAGAGTAAGCAATGATTGACCTCTTTCCATTATATTTACTTTTTTCAAATTTGGCATATACTTTTGGCCAAACTGACGTACAAATGACGTACAATCCAAGCAAAAGTAGATCAAGGAGAAGCTTTGAGAGCACTCGCTTCCATGTTCCAGGCTTGCACATGCCTGACAGAACATATAAGTGCATGGCAATTTAAAAAAAAAATCTTTCAGGGGAAATATAGATTGATCGATAGATCGATAGATAGATAGATAGATAGATAGATAGATACATAGATACATAGATAGACAACGGAGACTCAAGAGCTGTCATTGTCTGTGCCTTTCCTTTCCTCCTCATGTGTCGGCTCTTTCCCCCCTCCCCTCTGTTTCTTGTGGTTCCTTGTTTGTCTCACCGTGTGTCTGGGTGTGGCTCTCATCAGTCCGGTTGCCAATAAACTCCTGCTGCCAATCAGGCTGCTCACCTGAGAGCCACTATTCAACCCCAGCAGTACAAATACCCCAGCTCTGCAGTCCAGCCTCTGCCAGATCGTTCAGTCTACCTTGCGGTACCAAGTACGGTCTATTTGTTGCTTATTGCTTTTTCCCCCCCAAATTGTTTTGGTCACCCGTTTGCCCGCCAACCTGTTTCCAGCCCTGCACAGCCTGCCTGCCTTGTTTCCTCCGAATGCCCTGGATCAACCCGAGACACCTTCTTGCTCTTAAAATAAATCCACTTAAAACTTAACAGCTGCCTGAGTCACGCTTTGGGGTCCAGTCCTCTCTATACTATACAACAAGAGCAGCCATCGCTATTGATGTTGGGCAAAATTCAGAGAGAAAAGCACCAGCTATACAATGACGAAGCACATCTCAGTTGACAAGATGATAAAACATCATTCAGTGTATAGGCTACTACTTTTACAACTGACTCATCCTGCAACAGTGGTAAATGAAAATCTTAAAAAATTTTGTTATTTATTTCCATATAATTTTTTTGGAGCCACAAGGAGCCACTGGAGAGGAGCCAAAGAGCCACATGTGGCCCTGGAGCTGCAGGTCGCCTACCCCTGTATTAGAAGGTCAAAGGGCTTCATGCACAGTTAGTTTGTCCACACTCACTAATCACGGAGATACAGTGGAGATATTGCTGTCAGCGGAATCCAACTCCTCTCCTTCCAAAATGGTGGATCATATGCAACACTTTGCCCAACTAGTTGTAAAATGGATAACTTACAGAGCATTAGTACGCTGTCACTTAAACATCACCACGACCTGCACTGATGGTGTAGTTCTTGTCGGGGGACGCATGACCAGGACGCATTAGTGTTTAAACTAGAAAAGATATGTGGTCAAATGCATCCCAGACCATCTCACCATGTGGTTTGAGTGATGACAATGCATCCTGGTGGGCATTTACACTTGTTTTCAGCACTGTCCACTAACAGATCCCCCAAAATGCATGTCAATACTAGGTGAAAACAGGCCCAGAGAGAGAGAAAGAGCATATTATATGAGTATGTCTGACCAACCTCTTGTTTCACCTTTTTTACGCTGCTGGTGAATTTCAAATATCTTTTCTTCCATCGTTCGTCATTAGCACATCTCCAGTCTCTTCACTTTCTCACACTTCCACAGTGTCAAAGCTCTTTTTATTCACAATCTTCACACACTACCAATCAGTTGTTGGATGCTGCTCTTTAAAGCACTCATGGGTAGGATTTGATTTTTTGGTTTTGGCGACTCCTAGTGGTAATATCAAAAAAGGCTGTGTCAGACAGCAAATCGCGAGGTCATGCTGCACCACTATCCACTGGAGATATGAAGTTTTTGCAGACAAAACCCACTAGCTCACCTGGTAGAGCAGTTGCCCCATTTACAAAGGCTGTGTCCTTGCTGCAGTGGCCATGTGTCAGAGTCCAACCCCGGCCCCTTGCCGCATGCCATCCCCTGTCTGTCTCCCCCCTTCACGCCAGGGCTTTCCTATCTAATGAAAGCAAAATGCCAACAAAAGCAAAATTATATCATAAATTTGTTGCTACAACTACCTGGAAAATCTACATGTAGTTTCTTTGAAGTTGTCATCCTTAAATTTCAAGACCTAGTTGATTTGGTGACACCTGTGTTACCGTAGTAACAGCAAACGTGGATTAACACTGCAGCAAACACTCCTTGATCTGCTACTTTGTCAGAAATACAACAGAGAAGCAACTGGTTGATCTGTTCAGTGCAACAAAATTGAAATAAATAATTCTGTCAATATGATTGCCGCCGTGATCAGATGTCGTGCTGTGTACAGCGTGAGTGTTTTCCACACAAAAGAAGAGCTCAGCACCAGTGACAGGAGTTTTTGACCTTGCTGAGAAGTTGGAGGTGTGCCTGCAGCTCCTTATGTAAACAGCTCACTGTGGCTGCTCCCACTTGTTGCATTGCTACCTTTCAAAAATTAAAAATGATCTGCTGACAAAAAAAGGATGGAAAATTACTGTTTAAAATCACTGTTTTTATAAACTGTCGCAGTCAGCACCAACCTCTGTGACAAATGTATTGCATTTCCTGTGACTGCTTCATAATGAATAGGTAGAAAACTGGCAAATGATTACAACTGTGGAGATGTGTAAAATCAGCAAACTTGTTGATTTCTGTTGTCATTTGCAATATAAAAAATTCTAAATATAGTGTACACTTAAACTGACACTGATTTTTCTTTGGCGGGCTTTTTTCAGGTGGCTAAAAATTTAATTTTAAGTAATTTGATTTCATTTAATTCTAATGTACATGATGTGATGATTTCCTACCTGGATGTTAGGGTAAATAAACATTTTGATTTGGTCTATATACTATTGTTTTTTAATTCTTTTCAGTAATTAATTGTGTCTCTCATATCAGATACCTCACCTCCTAACCTTGTGTGTTTCCCGCCCATGTGATTACCTTCCCTGACATGATTAGTTTTACCTACCGGCCCCTCATTACCCTGCCACCCCTGTGTTTTTAGTGTGTGTCATCTCCTTTGTCTGTGCCAGTTTGTCTTCACTGATATTTAGCAGACGTTCTTGCACCTTTCCTTGTGTGTTCCTCATGTTACACAACCTTTCTTCTGTACTTTGACATAGTCTCAAGCCCAGTGTTTTTTTGAAACCTTTGCCTTAGTTTTTAGACTGACTCTGGTGTACCAGACTCTAATGCCTCCTCATAAAGACTTTAACCTCTGACTGTATTTTTGCAATTTGCTTTTGAGTCACTCCTTTTTGTTGCTTCTTTTTTATAGCAACGCAATACAACTCAGCTGTGGCTGTAAGCAAGTTAACAGCAAACAGTAAGGTCGATAATTAAATATAAAATCAGTATCAGACATAAGTAACAGTAACACTGGATTACATGCTGCATCATAACCTGTGGATCCTCCTTGTGTAGGCAGGGCAGCCCTCTAACAGTCGACCAAAAGTTAGTTGACCAGAAAGATCAGTAGTCGGCAAGATTTCATTGGTCGCTTAGTTGCAGAAAAAACAAACACGGAGCTGCGCCTTGTCAAAATAAATCGAAACCTTAATTTGAAAGGACAGACACAGGAAGTGGCCACGCTCAGCAGTCAGACAGGAGTCAGGTTACAAACCAATCACAGCCAACAGAGATCTTTCCCTTCTTCTGTAAATACTCAGTCTGATCATGTGAGTGCAGGGCTACCCAGAGCTTTACATGTGTCCCACAGACGACAGGCCTACACACTTAAAAACAGCGCCTGGAAGAAGATCAGCTCTGCACTCAGGATTTCAGGTAAACAGGTTATATGATGCTTGTTGAGGTTGCTTAAAACCTGCCGCCACGCTCTTGAAAGCTGGAACAGAAAAGGCCCAAGAGCCCAGCGCCCATCCTTGCGTTTCCAGGAGGTTACAGATGCAGCGTGTGTACGGCCCCTAATTTCCAGGGCTGGTAGGTAGGTAGGTAGGTTTATTTTGACAACAGTTAAAAAACATACATGAGTAACTGCAGATCAGTTTCATATACAGTAGCTCTGTCCATAGGGACTTGGGTTGGGAACGCCTGTTCGAGTCCCCGTCCGGATCAAAATATGGAGCGTGGACTGGTGGTTGGAGAGGTGCCAGTTCACCTCCTGGGCACTGCCGAGGTGCCCTTGAGCAAGGCACCGGACCCCCAACCGCTCGGGGCGCCTCACCAAGGGCAGCCTCCTCACTCTGACATCTCTCCACTTTGTGCAAGTATAGGTCCTGTTTGTGCATGTGTGTCTTTCGGACCTGTGTGTAATTGACAAGCAAGAGTGAAAACATTGAATTTCCCCTCAGGGGGATTAATAAAGTAAATAAACTTAAGAAACTTAACTTATAAACTTAAACTTAACTTAAAAATCATCGAGGATTAAAATACACAATAAAGCCCAAAGGCTTATTTCCATTGTGGTCCTCGATGACAATAAAAGCTGGCAATTGTGTCAATGACAGGCAAGAGTGACATAGTTAAAAACAAACAACCCCCTAAAAACGTGATTTTTTTAAAAAAAATTTTTATTGGAACCAGAAAGAATCTTCAATTAGTCAGCCATTTCCTAAGACTGAATTTAAAATTCCTCTCATTTGAGATTAATTTGAGGGAAACGGGAAGATCACACCACAGGCAAGCTGCGGCCTGCGGTTATTCCACAGGCTAGTTAATAACATGTTGCCAGGAAATCCAAAGTGTGGGATCATTTTGAGAAGGTGAAGGACGAACCCAAGGTGATATGTAAACTCATCTTCATTGGTCGACTACAAACATGACGTATCATCTGAAACATGGAAGTAGCTACATGCCCATTAGCCCACAGCGTCATTAACAGGCGGCTCGCTCAGTGTGTGACGTGCACTTGGAGATAAAATATAGGCCTATATTAATGAAGGTTCATTAGTACGGTTTGTATTTCTCTGTAATGTAGCACAGTGTTAACAATGTTACTGATACTATTCTTTCTCACACCTTCAACGCAAACCACTGTGTTGCCCCGCCCAAAATATATCATTTGATAACTAAATTATTATTGTAAACATGCGGCGACTAGTCAACTAATGGTCCTACATGACAACGAATGGTCAATTAGGAAAGTTCTTAGTTGGGGGCAGCCCTGAGGTAGACAAGATCAGTTCAGTGTGGAAATGGCAGACTTCACCAGCAATAATAATAATAATTTAAAAAAAAAGATGTGCGTTAATGGAAAAGCCATAAATAGTATCAAAAACTGAATGTGATTTAATTAAAATCTTGGGATTACAGTTAAAATGTTTATTCCTGTTTTTCAATAAAATGTTGGCCAGATTCCGATAAAGAGATTTGACCATGGGGTTTCCATCATTGGACTTCTTTCTTTTCTCAACCACAGGGATCCTGTCCTATCTTCTGTCTTCAGGGACCTGCTTCTCACTGTATGAAGATGCTCATGTTAATGGATTCTAACCATCAGCATGTGATTCTGTTGCTTTCTCAATGCTCAATTTGTTATTCATTCAATTGATCTCTCCTCACTGAATTATGTGTTTGGATGCTGTCCAGCATTGACTGCCGAGGTCCGGGATGAATTTGTTCTTCTCAATCTTCCTTCTCTATTTGTCCACCAGATGCAATATCTTAGACCTCACTGGCTGGAATTTGATGAAACTGTGGGGACTTTGGGGGGGATTTTCTGGCACTTTCAAAATGACGATGCCCAGCCAACAGCAGGTACTGCAATTACAGGTCAAAATAAAGTGACTTGTTTGCCACCGACGGCTTCAGAGAGGGAGTGTAACATTTGTGGAGGACAAATGTTACAGTCGGCTGTTGCCTTGTCACTTTTTGTCATTTTTTTCCCAAAGTCATCCCACGGTGTAATGCACCCAACTGTCATCATCTGCTCTCGCCACTTTAAACCACACAGCAAGCTGAAACACTGTGTGCTGGCGTGTGCTGGCGTCAGGTCCGTCTGAAAATGCTAATCGACACTTCTAAGGAGGACACGAAGTTCACAGTAAATTAAAAGCGTGTTAAACATCAACAAAAGGAAATTATGTTCACGTGAATGTTGACTCATAACTTTACTTTGCCTCAAGCCTTTTGAGTTCAAAATACTTGATACCTTCCCCTTACCCCATAGATTAAAAAGTATGTTATTTAAATAGTTTGCCACAAATCAACTGACTTACCTTTATTTCCTAAATCAGCTTATGTTATTAATTCCCAGCAAGTCCACATTTAATTCCCCAGATCCACCAATTGGTCAGCCTCCACTCAAGGTGCAGGAGAGAACCATGAAGAACTAATGTTACATTAATGAGCACCAGTTGCCAAAAATGATATCAAAGATAATGTTGCTCATGTACAAAACCTACGTGGTGGTCAACAAAAGACAAACTGCAGAATGCAAAATGTGTAGGCCAAAAATTACAAACAGAGAATATTTATTTACATGTGTACGTAAGCGTGAGATAAGTCTTTGGTGATAAGACCCCATCGGGATGTCATCTATTTGAGGCTAGATGCTGGTGGTGGTGGTGATGAGATGAGATGAAGAGGGAGCTGAGGATCTGGGCGTGAAGAGGAGTGGGCTTTTGATGAGCTCGTCCTGGGCTCTGGATAAGGTGACTGGAGGTGAATGTGGTGGAGAAGGGCGCGACGAGTCTGCCTAAAATGACAGCTGACAGGAGCAGAGAGGAGAACAGGCTTAAAGTGTGGCAGCAGCAACATGAATGGCTGAAGAAGACCACGGCAACGTTTGATTGGCTAACCAGGAGAGGGAACACCCATAGTCAGCCGATTGGTGGAACTGGGATAGAGAGAGAATTGTGAATGGATATAGCATAATGAAAGTCTTCCTGGCTGAACTTGTGTTGTGCTTCATTAAAGTACATGTATCATTTTTGTAAATGTAATCTTGGAGCAAGCCAGGGTTTCTTGCCAACAAGAAGGCAGCAGAGAGATGAATTCCAAACCAGGAAGTGCTCATTAATTCACCATAGCACTCTTTCTCATGCAACTTTTAACATCTACACAGGCAGGAGGTCACTCACTGTGTGTACAGCTTAACACATGCTGCAATATGTCTTTTACCACAACATTAACCGTAACCCATTACAACCACTGTGAGATGCGTGAACATTAATCCCAACGTAACCAGTAACATGAGTGATTTAGAACACATTTAAACACAGTTTCCTTTGGCTCATGACCTCAAACACACTGTCTCACAGCATGCTGAGAGACATTTAGCCCCAACATGCCACAATATATTATTACTCTGTTGTTAAATGGCATTTAATTTAGTAAAGAGCATGTTTTGATTTGTTTAGGACTCAAAACCCAAGTTTAAAGCCCCTTTTACACTGCCGTGAATGTTGGGCCGTTTAGACACACAGAGCCGGATTGGCGAGTTGATCCGAGGTGCCCAATTTTCCGCCTCGTAGGGTAGACATATTGGTGAAACCCTTTTAGTTTAAACAGAACGAGGCGCCCTTCTGCCACGGGAGGGGCTGTTGAAGACTTGTGGGAGGAGCTGTTGATGACGCCACACGTGCGAGCCACTGGCGGTGGATAAACAGGAAACAGCTGATAGCAGCAAGCAGCTAGTAGCAAGAGGGAAATGCAAACCTGACAGACACTGTAAAGATGAGCAACTGGGGAGACAAGGAATAGCGCGCCCTCCTTGTCCTCGCAAACGAAGAGGCCATTAACCGTCAGATGACGGGGACGGTGAAGGACTGGCCGACTTATGAGAGAATCGCTGAAGGACTGACCAGCCGCGGCTTCCCTCCCACGTCATTGTTTACGTCACACGCTGAGCTACACGTTTTGTTACTTGCTCACGCCCCCCATTGCCCTGAAAAAGGCACATTCTGTATAAACAAAAGTTGGCAGGCGGCATTTTGCTGCACTCCCCGATTTTGCTTTTATACTACTGATTGGGCTTTCCTGCAAATTTACACAATGCCTATCTAAAAAGG